>NW_027432763.1:0-3536 GCF_044706935.1 Curcuma longa
AATATTTAACAAGAATACTGTTTTTTTTTTAACTTTGCATGTTTCAAGATCTTATATCACCTCCCTTTAATAATTAAAAAAACAATTTGACTTGGGGTTCCTATGATCGTACTAATCTAGCATTAGATGATACAAATCTAGTACTAAATGTTCTGATTAGAAATTAATGCGTAGCATGTAACAGACAATAGTATCGTACTTGTGTACAATTCACATATAAAGAATGCATCCTATTTTGAAGTAACAATATAGTGTTTAAAGTTTATTAAATATAGTCATTGAATTGCCAATAATTAATATATCAATAATCAATTTGAAATCATATCTAATTGACCACTCGAGTCTCCACGCTATTAGAAGAAATTATTGGTGCAATAATGCTCCCAAATGATCAATAAATTACTAGCTAGTCAATATACAGTAGGTGCACAGAAAGAAAGAAGACGATCGAGATGCCTATAAAGTCAGCAATTTACAAGTCACGGCAACAAACCGTTGCTTCATCGAAGCAGAACTGGAATAAAGATATATATAAAAATTAAGGAGTGAATTTAGTCTTCTTTGTTTTTTATTAACGTATATAATTAATAAAAATACAAGATATATGTGCATGTGCATGCCAGTCATTCTGATCTGTTTGAATAATATATATCTGTACACAAGCGTCAGTGGGACATAATGGAGATTATATTACGAGTTCGCCTGTACGTAAACGTCAAAAGTCTTATCACCGAACGTGAAACATCTTCCGCAATTAATGAGAAGGCAGATGTAGTTGGGAGTTGGATTCTGATTGCTACTGTTCGTACGTCATGATCTTGTCGTCACTAGTTTTAATGCTACTTGCATCACCTTTGCGTTCGTCATCTCATCTGTAGGGCCAGTTTACTTGAAAGAGTGGATGATGGATGGATGAAATAAACCTAGGGATAAGGAAAGGGAAGGGAAAGTGAATAAAATCTATCCTTTCCCTGATCCGTAAAGCCTTATTTACCCTGATGAAGGAAAGAAAATAAAATGGTCTAAAATGCCCATTTCGTTTCTTCCTCCTCGCTCCTCGCGTCGAAGCCGCCCCGCCTCCCCTGCTCGTCTCCAAACTGGCGCTGCCGACCACGCCGCTTTGACGGGCCTCGCTTCTTCTCCAGTCTCGACGCCGTCGTCGACTCGTCGGCGGACAGGCAAGACGAGCTAGAGGGCTCAGCTCCGTCGCAGTAGCTGTAGAGGGAGCGGAAGGGCCGAACCACGACTCCGGAGACGACGCAGGCTCCGGCGTCTACTGCGCGGCACTCCGCGCAGGTCATGCGGCGGACGTGCCGGGCGACGAGGAAGTAGAGGGAGGCGCCGCAGCCGCCTCTGCCTCCCCGACGGAGAGGCCCTGACGCCGACGAGCAGCTCGCCAAGGTGGCCATCCACGCGGTGAGAAGCTCCGGCAGAGGTGCGGGGGAGTCGGAGAAGGGAGCAGGACGAAGCGAGAGGAAAGAGGACATTTATGTCTTTTTTCTTTCTATCCTGGCTTTCCGCCTGATTTTGAGGGGACCAATATTTGCATAAAAACTGATCCGAGATGGATTAGTTTTCTCTCCTCTCATAAAAGTTTAACAAAGTAAACAGCGGATGCATACATGCAAAGGAAAATTTTCTTCAGTTTTTCTTTCCGCACCTCCAAGTAAACTAGGCATTAAAGAGAATTCTTTTATTGGAATTGTAAAAGAATACAATCTCCTCTCCCCTTGATTATCAAAAGAATATCTTAATCGCTTAATTTATATTTTATTTTTTAAAATTATCTTTTTTTTTTACTCTGTTGTAACCGTAATGAGATCTAAACTATTAAATAATTATAATAATTATGATCCAATAACTATTATATAATTATAGTAATTATGATTTTATACTATTACAACGGCACAATTATAACAATTATAGAATCATAATTTTTACAATATAATATTAGTAGATATTGATAAAAATAAAATATCAATTATAATTTATAACTACTAATGTGGATCAATGATAATAATATTGACCAATGTTAATATGAGATAAAGTGTTTATGTTATTATTAGGACTCATGCGTTTTGTCAATCGTGACCCATTTAGATTTTTTACCAACTCCCTATTGAACTTCTGGTCACCAAGTGTCTGATCAACTATAACCGACTTGGACTTTTCTCTATGTGCCGAGTGTCCAGTCCTTCATGATCCACTTAGACTTTTCGTCTTATGTCAAGTGTCAAGTCAATTGTGATCTACTTAGACTTTTTCACTATGAAATATCTAATCAATCTTGACCTACTTGACTCTTCTTCATCGTCAAGTATGTAGGACTAGTGAAAGCGCTAGAGAGGATGAATAGCGTTTGTCATTTTTTCACATATTTTCATAAACATCATTTAGCAAACACAAAGTACACAGCGGAAAGTAATAATTAAAAATATAAGTAAAAATATTTTTATTTTTACTTGATTTATAATCTGTGGTTACTACTCCAAGGTCAGCGGTTCTTAACTGCTTTTGATAGGCAATTCACTAAATAACTCTTTCTCACAATGAAAAAGAGTCTCGCCTTTATAATAAGATAGAAATGATAACATGTTTACAATTCCTATGAATTAAGTACAAAAGATGAATAAAATAAATACTACTTATTACCGATAAAGAGGTTGGAGGTAGTGTCTCTCGATAGTGGATCGCGTGAACCAATGTTGTAGAATGATCGTGGAAGTTGTTTCTAGGGTTCTGGTCGCAGCTACTTAATTATATGGATCAATCCGGGCGCCTAGATCTCCTTCCGGGCGCTCCCACGTCGGCTAGTCGATTCGCTATCATAGCTCACTTAGCATCTTCGGGCGCTTGGATCCCTTCCGGGTGCTTGGAAGACCGACGTGGCATGCAGTTGCTGGATAAGCCTTAACTCCGCTGCGTCTTATCCTTCTCCGAGCACCTGGAACCATTCCAGACGTTTGGAAGCTGAGGTGTCCCCAACCAATCAGGATATGCCACCTCATCCGCCTCGCTGACCCAAGAGCTGACATAGCGCCAGGACCGTCTGGGAGCTCGGATCCAATAAGGGTGTCCGAAACTTAAATTTTTTATTTCTTAATTTTCTGCATCACAGAGTTAACACAATATACATATACATCAAGCAATTAATTTTAGATAGTTTTACAACTGTCTGATTTTGACTTTTAAATTTCTAGTGAAACGCTAGGTCAGATCGACGCCTATTGTTCCCTTCAAGGGAACGCATCCTCACCTTTACCTTTTTGCTAACCATCCGATTCTCCAAACTTGGTTGGACTTCTTCTCAGCATCCGATCCTCTAGCTCCAGGATTTCCTTCTAATGTCCGGTCCTTGCTAACCCATCGATCTGCTAGACGTCCAATCCATTGATCCACCTAGACTTTCTGCTCGGCATGCCCTTGATCTGCCAAAACTTCTACGTGGTTCACCTGACTAGGACTTCTTGCTCGATCCAACTGATTAGGATTTTTTTACCTAGCCTCCAACTACGACTTTCTTGTGCTACCTGCAC
>NW_027432764.1:0-6030 GCF_044706935.1 Curcuma longa
TAAAATGAATTTATATATCTTTTAAATTTATATGATCGCGTAGCTTTGAATTAATAAAAATTTTCAATTTAACTTTTTCATTCCTCTACGTGAGATTATTTTTTCTTCCTTTTATCAATTTTATTTGGATTTTTGTAACTTTGGACTCAATGGATTTTCAGTTTGTTTGAGTAGTTCTTGTTAATTAATGGACGGGAAGGAAGATGCATGGTTTCAATGCAAGAGCAGGTACGTGACCTTCTTCTTCTGTATCTATTTATTATATTAGGAAGTGATTTTTTTTTATTATCCTCAAAAGAAAGCTCTACGTTGAAAAAATATCAAAAGACATTTTATCCCAAATTTTCTTACCGAATCATTTCTTTTTATTCCTCCTGTTTTACATTGTTGCTGCTCCTGTCTGAGATTAGGAGAGGTGAGCCATCGTTGGATAACTTCCCAATTAAGTTGATGAGCTCCCGATGATCTGGTGAAGCGCAAGCTCCATGAGTATAATTTGGAAAAGTCAGATGAGAATTAGAACAGAAATTAAGATGGACCTTAACTCATCCACTCTGACGTTCAAATCAAGTTTTTCGGGGTAGAGATAGGAAAAAAGTGAAAAGAAGAGTTGCTATTATGCATACCTCTGCTTCCTAATTCGGGTTTGCTTTTATACCTCACCCTTGTGTGAGAAGGGGTGCTCATGTTCTTCATATCTTGATTGATGGGACGTCACTTATAAGCATGGGAGGTTCCATTATCATGCTTCGAGGGATATATATTAGTCCATATTTTGTTGACCTTGTCATTCCACAATCGTAGAGGAGCACGTCCCATCAGCCATACTTTGGGAGTCATATCATCCTATGTCTCTTTGATCTTGCCATCCTGCGCTTTGAATGTCATGTCATCTTAATTATATTATTTTTGGCCTTGCCATTCTATGCTTTGAAAGTCATGTCATCTCACATTCAACTAAGGAGGTCGAGTTGAGAAGGTCAATAAAGCCGAGAAGAGTTGTCTAAGCTCATGAGGTTGGTAGGGTTAACAGAATTGGCTAAACTGATGAGGTTGGCAGGCCTAACCCTAGGCCTAACTTGAGATTAGGCAAAGAAAAGTCTAGACATATCAAGGTGACCGAATGTCTAACAATGGTGAGAAACCGATTGAGTGACTAACAAGTCCAAATGGGATCAAGGTGACCGGAGGCTTGGCAAAGAAAGATCCTGGAAGAATGAACTAGTGGTGAGAAATCTTGGAGGAACTTTAAACATGAAACCTAGTGGGTCAAGTAGACTTACAAGACTATGGCTTGATCATAAGGGAGTGAACCTTATATGATGTAAGTTATGGAGGAGTGAACTCTAAGTAAGCGATAAATTGAGTAGGTCAAACTGACAAGATAAAGCTTAGGTAAGCCTAGTTAGTCAGATAGACTTACATGATTAAACTATGTTGCTTGTTTGTATTTATATGCATGTCTTGTAGGAATTTAGAGTTGGAAGTAAGACTAAGGAAGCAAACAGATCCAAAACTAGAAATGGCTAGACCAAGTATGGAGTGAACCGAACTTGATTCAGGTCAAACCCGATCCAAGCAGAATCAGTAGACCGATTGAGTTCAACTAACCAAGTTTGGGTTAAGACCCGGATCGATGATGTGGCACCTAGTTCTATAGATCAATCCAAAAGATCGGTAGATCGATTAAAAACTTGATAACGATGAGATTGCAAATCGCGATGAACTTGGTCAGTTGGATCAAGTTTTATCTAAGATCGGTATACTAATATGCCTATCGGTAGATCAAAAAAGTACTATAAAAGAAGGCCTTTGGAACAAAGCTAAAGAATCAATTCTCCACTACTCTTTTACTCTATGCTCGAAGAAAATTGAAAACTGAAAAAGATCCAAGAATAGTGTGCTGCACTTAGGACTTTCGAATCAACTCGACAAAAAAGTTTTTGTTTTAATTATAAGCAATGTTCTTAAATTACTCATCCTTTGTTTTTGTAATTATTATTTGTAAGACGAATTTCTTCATCTCCGGAAAGCATCAGAAAGGAGAACACTAGTGGACAGACACCTCCCATATATAGGCCTTGGACTAACAATCCTTGAGGTTGTGAACCAAATAAATTCTACGTGTGTCCTTGTCTTGTCAATTCGTTAAGTTTATTTTATATTCTGTTGCGTACTAACTTTGATAGGAAAGAAATAAAGACAATTGATATTCACCTTCTCTATTGATCCCCATTAGTTTTACAATTAATATTAGAGCATGAAGGGCTCACGATTATACCAAACGCTAAAGGAACACGAAGGTTAGGGATTGAGGGGAGCAAAGGTATAAATGCTTATTTTAAATTTAAGTTTTACATAATTTATTTCAAGTGTGGGAGAGATGATACTATAAAAATTAATGTCCTACTCATAAGATTCGAATGACACAACCAACTGCAACAAAAGAGCAATCGATATTAGGAGATCAAAGGGAGTACATATATCGTGTACTTTAAGTGTCAAAAATCTTGACACTATAAGAACGAGTGTTTGGAGAAAAATACGAAGAATAAGTCAACAAAATTAGAGGTTGTGATTTCGATTAGTAAATTTAAATATGAAAATATCCCTTATACATGATAAATTGTTTTTTTTATTGAAATAAATTAAATAGTAATTTGCATGCAAAATTAGATGTGAAAAATTCAACTTTAATTAGAATTTCAGAATTAAATAATAATTTAATTAATAAAAACATTAATTTAAAAATTAATTAATTCAAAAATAAATTTAATTAATCAAAAATACCAATCAGAAAAATTCAAATCTCATTAATTTAAATAATTCAAAATTAAACATTAAAGATTAATCAATAATCAATAATAAATTAATATCAAGTCAATCTAATCTAGACCAAATTAATTATAATCTTAATAAAAAATTTTCTTTATTCGATAAAATAAATTTAATTTGGATCAAATCTAATTAATTTAACAAATTCAAAATTAATTAATAACTCAATAAATCTGAATTTAATTAATCTAAAATTATTTGGAACCATTCAAATTTAATTAATAATCTAAAATTGAACCATCCAAATTTAATTAATAATTCAAATAATAAAGAAAAATCTAATTTAAAATTTTTTAATTTAATAATTCAATTATAGTTAATAATTATCAAGATAATCAAATATGTTATTAAACATAATATAAAATATTTTTATTATAAATATTGAATCAGAACAAAAGAGGTGTGTTCTTTTAAATTATGATTATCCTTTCACTTTCTATTTAAAGATAATCGGTTGCAACATGACAATCAATTTTCTTATATTTTCTATTCTCTTTACTGTTTATTTTTTCCTTTTGTTTTCTTTATTTTTTCTTTGAGATTAATTTGACTTGAGCGTTGAAAGGATCATCAAGATTTACCTTAAACCCCTTCTATCTTCTTCCTTGAATTTTACTGGATCGTTGTCGGAAGATTTCTATGCTTCTTTACAATAGAGTCCGCCCTAAAGGAAACCAACCTCCTCGAAAGCCCGATGTAAAGGAAGTCGACCTCCTCAAAGCCCGGCTTGCCGAAGACATTCCGATCCAACCTGTATTCATTCAGCCGAAAGTACTAAACTGTGTGATTATTTACGTACGGAGTCATATCAGCTTAATCTTGGACCTAGATCACTCCCTATCAAGACTATTATTCTCATAAATATTCTAATAATAATTCGCCTCCCCTGCATATTTTCAAAGGAACTAAACCCATATGATGTTGATGCATGATGCCATATAAATTCTTTCTGACATAATTAACGTACTTTCTCGTCATCAAACGTGTTATCAAACGTAATATAAAATATTTTTATTATAAATATTGAATCATGCACTTAATAAAAAATACCACAAGAAAAGAAAATTACGTTTCAAAAATAAAATTTTGAAATAGAATTAAAATCCATTTTAAATTTAGATAAAGATTTATTATAGAGTTATTAATTTATTTCATAAATTTTTATGAATAAAAATAAATATAAATTATAAACAGATAAAATGATATTTATTAAAAATTTATTTAAAATTCAAATATAGCCCTATTTTCTTACAGTTGACATTGTGAGTTGACTGCAAATTAGTCTCCGCCGCATGGAATAGGTCAACCTTCATAATCTATTCATTTGTATGCATCACCACTTACATCAGTTCTATTTGAAGTATTCCATATTCATTAATTAGTACCTAGTGTGGAATTCTAAAACATAATTCCTTATAAATTTGTCTGCTCATCTCTTTCTCTCGATCAGAAGTTCAACAAAAATCAATGGCGAAACTGCAACTGCTACTTCTGCTCTTTCTCTTCTCATTCGCCGCCGCCCCGTCCATGACCGGAGTCGTCGGGATCAACCTCGGAGGAATCATCCGCCGCTTGTTCCGCAAGCGACCCTTCAAGCCCAAACCCGACCTCCCCAACCTCCCTCCCCCCAGCAGCCCCCCTCCCCCCAGCAACGCCCCCCAGCAACGCCCCCAGCAGCCCCCTTCACCCCAACAACGCCCCGTCAACGGACGTCCAAACCCTGCTCTACTCCGGCGACTATACGTTCCTCATGGAGCTCGCCATCGGCACGCCGCCTCTCTCCTACTCGGCCATAATGAGTACCGGCAGCGACCTCATCTGGACGAGGTACGTGCCCTGCCACTACTGCGCCTCCCAGCCCACGTCGCTGTACGACCCCTCTCAGTCCTCCACCTACGCCAACTACTCCTGCGATCCGTCTGCGGCGGACTGCAGCTACTACTATGGCTACGGCGATGGCTCCTTCACCCAAGGCTTGCTCGGCTTCGAGACGTTCACCTTCGGATCGGCCGTCGTACCCGACATCGCTTTTGGTTGCGGCAACAACAACAGCGGAAACTTCGACAACTCGTCCGGGATCGTGGGGATGGGGAGAGGGAGCTGGTCGCTGGTGTCCCAACTCGGCTACGGGAGGTTCTCTTACTGTCTCACGCCCTTCGGCGACACCAACACGAGTCGTCTGCTTCTGGGCGACATGGTGACGTTAACCGCGCAGGCGCAATCCACCCCGTTCGTCCCCAACCCGCCGTCTTGGCCCTCCTTCTACTACCTATCATTGCAGGGGATCACCGTCGGCGGGACCGAGCTTCCGATACCGAGCACGACCTTCTCGATCGCGGCGGACGGGACCGGGGGGATGATCATCGACTCCAGCACTACCCTGACCATGCTGGTGGACCCGGCTTATTCGGAGCTGAAGGGAGCGTTCGAGTCGCAGATAAATCTGCCGGTGGCAGATGGATCGGCCTACGGGCTCGACATCTGCTTCGCCTACGGCGGCGAGAATGTGACGGTGCCGGGACTGGTGTTTCACTTCGAGGGGGCGGACATGGAACTACCACTGGATAACTACATCGCGGCGGATTCAAGCGTGGGGTTGCTGTGCGTCGTGGTGGTGGCGAGCTCGGATTTGTCCATCTTTGGCAACTACATGCAGCAGAACATGCACGTGCTGTATGATCTCGTCGGCGAGACGCTCTCGTTCGAGGCGGCGCAGTGCGACCAGCTGTAGCTTACGTGTCCGGCGAAGACTTCTCGTTTCACCACTATATATATATATATATATATAGTTATAGTTATAGTTATGTTAGAATTAATAAATATTTGGTGAAACGACTATCGTATTAATTATATTGTATGTGATGTAATCAGGGTTGATCATATTAAAAATTATAGAACTAAATATTATGAAACATCGTATGCAATCACAACTATTATAAAAATAATTTGAGTAATTATAGGACGTGATATTATTTATATATATAGTGAATCCCTCTATATTAAAATCAATTACAATTAGTATTTTTTTGTTGCCATTACCCTTGCAATTTCAACAGGCCCGGAGACAATAGACATTAAGTTTGATTAATTGTTAGCATAATATCTAGTTAATGATTTGATAAAAAAAATATTAGTAATATATATGATCCTGTGTGTTGTTGATTCACCATATATGTGATCTCAAAGAAAATAAAA
>NW_027432765.1:0-2487 GCF_044706935.1 Curcuma longa
ATGTAAGATACCAGAAAATTTTAGGTTTATTGGTAAATTTAATTGATTTTATAAAGGGTTTAGTGGGAAGATTAATTAATATTAATCTTGGTTTAAATTGATTGGTTAGGGGATTAAAAGAGATAAATAAATTTTATCTTTACTGATTATATTAAAGCCTAAATTAGTAATGAGAATTTAAATTTGAGTTTATGAGTATAACCCAATTAAAAGTATCATAGTATAGTAGTTAGATCAATTAATGCCTAAGTTGTTCTTGGATTTGATTTCAACCCGTTAAACCAACCATGCCCGTTAAGGAGACTTAAGCCGCGATCGTGACTTTCTCCTCTCCACTCCGCGCGATCCGCAGCCGTGACCTGGCCTCGCGCGTAGCCCGCTTCCGCCGGCGAAGAACTCGGGACGAGGGCTTTAAAGGAGGGCTGTGGGGAGAACCTTAGGGGTTGCGATTCCCTCCTCTGCCCCGATCGCAGTTGCATCACCGCTACCTTCCTCGATTCAGTGCCACCGATCCCTCTTCCTCTTCCTCTCCTCTTTGTTCTGTCACCGCAATCCCCTGCTCCACCGAGGTTCTGCCGCCCGCGTGAGGAAAAGGAACGCCGGAGCTTTCTGCCAGAGCCACTGCCGCCGCCCGCCAGCCGTGAGTAGAGATCCACAGCGCCACCTCCTTCTTCCTCAAGTCGCGCGAGCGAATTCCCTCCTTCGCGGTTCGCCGCCGCCAACCTGAGCGAGCCTGATCTGGGACTTCTGATTTGAGGTAAGTGGGTTAGGGTTTTTGCTAAGGTTGACTTGAATACCTAGTTCTAAGGTTTCGGAGTTGGGAGTTTGTTCGGTGGGATCTTTTCATGGTTGTTGAAGTGTGAGTGTAGTGAGAAAACAATTGATTAGTTGATTAGAGTATTATAGCATTGGTTAATGGAGGTTTGATCGGTTGCTGGAAGAGGGTAGAACCTTGGATTGATTCGGTAGTTTAGAGTGAAATTCATTAATAATTCTAGCTAATAGTGGTTTCGTTTTATCTGGTTAAAGTTGTAAATGAGACTAACTTGTGTTTAATTAGAGAACGAGTTTAATTGAGTTAATTGATTTGGTTAGGTTGTGAATAGGTTAACTGGTTAAGTCGGGTTATAGGTTAGGTTAGGTTAGTTTAATTTCAATTTCGGTTAATTGATAATGGAGAAATCAATTTAATTAGATTAGTTGAAAATGATAAGTGTGTTAATTTAGGTTAATTCAGCCAAGTTGAATTTATTGGGTTAGAATAACCTTAGAATCAACTAGGGTTTACTTCGTTGTAAAATTTAAATAATTAAAAGAGGATGCTTTATTTTGCAGGACCGATTTATGATCCTGCTATACGGGAAATTTATTAGGGTTTTTATTGCGACGATTTGTCATTCAGGTGGGTAATTCCCTGTATTTGGTCAACACAGGTTCATTTCTTTCCCAGTGCATGTTACTTTCTATTATTGTTGATTATATGCCTTATGCTCCTGTTCCTTACTATCTGGATACTGCTTATGTTACTCATGGTTATATCATGCTTGACCCTATATTCGTTGACCTTAGTTTACTGTTCTTGATTTTGTTTTCTATCATTGATACCTGAGATTGTTATGACTGTATACCTATGCATATTGATTGGCCTGGTAGGTGTTAATGACTAAAAAATGAACATCTCATCATGACGGTGGACAACGATTGTAAATCCCAATGATGTGGGTCTATGTTGTCTATAGTTGGCCTTTAGTAGTATATTATATAGGTGGTTATGACCCCTACTTCCATCATATTGATGGCGACTGTATGGCAGTGTACGCAGTCGATGGCTGTATGGCAGTGTACGCAGCCGAGTCGATGATCTGATCCCGACACCGGTTAGGGGTGGTACTCGGAGAGTATTAGAGGACAGATATCGGCCATAGGATATGGGATCACCGGACGCGGAGCACTGATCCCTCGATTTGGATCACCGGACTACTTTGTTGTAGGGCGCGGAGTACTGATCCCCCGATGCCGGCCATACCCAGTCTCAGATGCTTGCACGAGTGCTGTAGCGTGTGGGGCAGTTGCATCATGCATACGCACATCATGTGCATGTTATATATATATGTATTGGACCATACTGATCCTGCATTTGATTGCTTATCTGTTTGATTCTTGATTGTTGTATTTTGTTTGACATGTCATTCATATGGTGCATTACATGAGACTATTCTAGTGCTTACTACCTGCAGATTTATTTCTGATATCTTGCTGAACTTTGGTATGTATCCTTGTTATCTTTATTTATCTCTTCATGCACTATCTGTCTCTATTACCCACTGAGTTTTGTACTCACGCCTTTGGACCCTGGGATTTTTCTGTCTTCCCAGATATCAGGTAGGAGCTTACAGATGATGCCAGGGATCTGCCAACTGCGTCATCTCACACAATTGTTACATTCGATATGGTTGTAGACAGGTTATATGCATTGGTGTGATTCTT
>NW_027432766.1:0-12377 GCF_044706935.1 Curcuma longa
ATCAAAGTCGGAGGTATCAGGTTTAGGTTAGTTAGGGATGAAGGTTTGTTTGCACCTTAGGATTTAGCTATCTAGTCTAAGCACAGTTCAATTGAATTGTTTTCATTTGCTTGCATCAATAGCATTGACATCCGATAAGATCACAGTTAGGTTTAAATCTAATTCAAACAGTTAAGGTTTAGGGTTTTGATAGAGGATTGAATTGCATCTTAGGTTAGTTTGGCATTTTGGTTTAACAGCTCAACATCAGGATATTAAACTGCATCTTTCATTTAATTTCTAAATTCAAAATTTTATTTCATTTGAAAACACCAAAACCCCATTTTTATAAGAAAACCCCAAAAATAACGACACGAAAGCTTGAATTAAATAATTGTCTACTAGTCCTTAGAAAAATACGACTCGAGGCCCCTATACTTGATTTATTCGGATTAATTGTGGGTTTTTGATAAATTCATAAATTCTAATTTGAAACCCTATCGTGACACCTAGTTTAGGGCATATCAGGTATCCAGCTGCTTTGTCGGTGGACGGCGAGCAGAGGAGATCGACTCGGCGTTTGTTTCCCTCTCTCGTGATTTGTACGTAGACGAAGAAGAAGGGCGGTAGAGAGATGACGATCGACAGAACAAGAAGAGGAGAAAATCTGGAAAAACACGGCTAGGGTTCTCATGTCTACAATGTGCAATCAACTTCGGGTTTTCCTCTATTTTTCACACACTGGAAGAGAAGGGTTTTCTCGCGATTTCGGGCACGCCGCGATTGCAGTGAACCAAAGAGGGTAAAAGAAAATTGGATTCCTTAAACCCCATTTAACTCTGGTATTGTAGTGAACCAGTACTGTAGCAAACTAGGTTTATTTTGGTTCAAAACTAAATCGCTCGGTTCACAAACCAAATGACTTCCGATTTGACCCAAACTAGTTTTGTTCATTTCGTCTTCACAAGACAAAACTATTCATCTCTTCTATTTTGCCAAAACCTCTTCCATCATAAACCAAACCAAGTTGGTTCAATTTGGTTCAAAATTAAATCGTTTGGTTGACTAAACGAGTTTTGATTTGAACGAAATCAGTTTCATTCATTTCGTCTTTGTAAGATGAGTTCTATCATTTTATCCTTTGTCTGGTCTAACCAGATTTTATATCTCTTATTCTGAGAATCAAATTCTCAAACTCGTTTTAAGTCCTTCGGAGAACTTGTAATGCATGTGACCTAATAGGTTTCCAGTTATGTTGGCCGCCCGTAATTAATCATTAATTACGAAACGATTATGAGTGGCACCTACTAGTACATCATGATCCCCAATTGATCAAAAAATCAATGATTGACTTCAAAACATTTCTAAACCCTTTAGCAGCTCCAATTAAATGTGTCTCGTTCCTTTCACCGTCTTATACCCGCTTGGTTCAGGACATGGTCTATGTGTCAATCCCCACTAGGCTGACTACGTCACACCTAGCCCAAGCTGCTTTCTTGTCCCGTGGATTCAAGTTAATTGTATATGTGTCCAAAAATACCATATTCTTAACATGTAATACTTTGGCCAAAGACTTTTGGTAACAATCTTGACAAGCGGCCGCAGGGTATAGATCTCCTTTTTCAAGAAGCGATGAATCCTCTATGGGTTATTAAAACACCTTCAGACACTTCAACTTATACCCAATCATCTCGGGTCCACACCTCCTCGGAGATGCTTGTTTAAGATGTCAAAATATAAGCATCCATGACTAAGATGACTAGAATACCATAAGTCAAAGGACCATATGAAGTCTCAAGGCAGGTCACTCCAATGAACTAGTTACCTTTAATCAGCATCTACATTTAACTCTCAACATCCAATGTCTCCAACAGTGAGATCAGCTTCTTGGCTAACCAAGGAGTTTAAACATGCTAGTCTCAACAGAATCGATGATGTCTGTACTCATCAATTCCTCGACTATGGATAATTTCAATATATTCATAATTGCACATGTAGAGATGCTCACAAGTTGTGATCCAATCACAAATTCTCTCATGCTATAAATCATATTGCGGGCATTCAGTATTTGAGTTTAAGATCCAATCAAACACATATAGAATGTGCACTCAAATAGTGAATTGCTATTTATCCAATAAATAGTATAACCGCAAGGCGATTGTCTTTGGACACCTCTCAAATCTAATAAATTCAACTCTTTAGGGTAGAAATAAAGTGCTAGAGGGGGTGAATATCGTACGTCGCTTATTCATTTAAAACTCATTTTCTTTTTTAAATTTTACAGCAGAAATCTAAATAGATTGAAAATACTCATTTGTTTCTATTTGGTTAATAGCCTTCAACTGCTATTCTAAGGTTTGCAATCATTGATCACTTCGATTAGGCAATCCACTATTAACTTCTTTCTCTAAAGAGAAATTAAGAGATTCAATTCTTTACAAAAATAGAGTGCGGCAACAAGCATACCACCCCTTAGGATTTAAAGCATGAAGAGATACAAAGATCACTAAATTAAAGATACTGACAATAAGGGTTGCTTGAAGTAAAGTTCATTGCCGAAGTAGCATGGCATAGTATCAAAGGTTTTTGGAAAAAATGAGAGCGAAAGGGAGTAGTAGAGTTGATATTTGAAGCCTTTGGTCAAGTCATCTTTTGTAGGCTAGGTCTAGTCTACCGATTCCCTTGATCGGTCTACTGGTCACCTTGATAATCAGATCTAGATCTAATCTATCGATCGACCAGTCTATAGGATCAATATATCAATCTTGCCTTCGGCCAGTGTCTTTTTGCCATGTTAGCACCTTTGACTTTGATCCTCTACCATGTTAGCTAATCAACTCTTATCCTTGTGCTACATCAGCATTACAACCATATCATTGACTGCTCTTTGTGCCACATCAACAAGTCAATCCTTATCTTTGTGCCACATCAGCTAGATGATCCTTATCCAGTGCCACATTATCAAGCCAAGACTTATCCTTTGTCAGCTCATATGGCACATCAACACTTTTGGACATCTTAGTTGTTAGTGCAAGGAGTATTATTCTATCCTCAGAGTTTTGATGTTTGACAATATACCTAGGTCTAATTAGTTTGACTAAGGGTTAATCCAAATATGACCTAATATTTGGATGTGAGTGAAGACTAGTCAAGTCAGATTGACCAGAAGACTAGTGAGAAATCGTAGTTAGTTGGACCAGACAAGAAGTCCTAGATAGTTAAACCGGGAAAGGAGAAGTATAAGTTGAGGCTAAGTAGGGAAAGTCCTAGTCATAGCTAGCAAAAGGAAGTCATGATCTGGAGGATTGGATTTGCAGCGGAAATCTAAATAGATTGAAAATACTCATTTGTTTCTATTTGGTTAACAGCCTTCAACTGCTATTCTAAGGTTTGCAATCATTGATCACTTCGATTAGGCAATCCACTATTAACTTCTTTCTCTAAAGAGAAATTAAGAGATTCAATTCTTTACAAAAATAGAGTGCGGCAACAAGCATACCACCCCTTAGGATTTAAAGCATGAAGAGATACAAAGATCACTAAATTAAAGATACTGACAATAAGGGTTTCTTTAAGTAAAGTTCATTGCCGAAGTAGCATGGCATAGTATTAAAGGTTTTTGGAAAAAATGAGAGCGAAAGGGAGTAGTAGAGTTGATATTTGAAGTATTTGGTCAAGTCATCTTTTGTAGGCTAGGTCCAGTCTACCGATTCCCTTTATCGGTCTACTGGTCGCCTTGATAATCAGATCTAGATCTAATCTATCGATCGACCAGTCTATAGGATCAATATATCAATCTTGCCTTCGGCCAGTGTCTTTTTTCCATGTTAGCACCTTTGACTTTGATCCTCTACCATATTAGCTAATCAACTCTTATCCTTGTGCTACATCAGCATTACAACCATATCATTGACTGCTCTTTGTGCCACATCAACAAGTCAATCCTTATCTTTGTGTCACATCAGCTAGATGATCCTTATCCAGTGCCACATTATCAAGCCAAGACTTATCCTTTGTCAGCTCATATGGCACATCAACACTTTTGGACATCTTAGTTGTTAGTGCAAGGAGTATTATTCTATCCTCAGAGTTTTGATGTTTGACAATATACCTAGGTCTAATTAGTTTGACTAAGGGTTAATCCAAATATGACCTAATATTTGGATGTGAGTGAAGACTAGTCAAGTCAGATTGACCAGAAGACTAGTGAGAAATCGTAGTTAGTTGGACCAGACAAGAAGTCCTAGATAGTTAAACCGGGAAAGGAGAAGTATAAGTTGAGGCTAAGTAGGGAAAGTCCTAGTCATAGCTAGCAAAAGGAAGTCATGATCTGGAGGATTGGATAAGGAAGTCCTAAATCGAGGTTAGGCAAGGGAAAGTCCATGCAGGTCAAGGGTGACCAGACGTTTGGCAAGTGATAAGTCTACCTATGAAAGTGACTAATCCTAACTGGAGGTTAGGCAAGGAAATGTCCAAATAGGTTAAGGCTGATAGGATGTTTGGTAGGTGGAAAGTCTACCTATGAAAGTGACTAGTCCTAACTGAAAATTAGCCATGGATAAGCCTAGTATGTTAAACCTACATGGTAAGGCTTAAATAAGCCTAGTAGGTAATACAAACTACAAGTAGGCTTAGGTTTTCTTGTTTGCTTGTATGTTAATCTTGCAGGAACCATGAGCTAGAAGCAAGATTGAAGAAGCATAAGAGGAATAAATAGAAACAGCTGAACCAAACTCGAAAGTCAACTTAGGTCAAAACTAGTTGACTGGTTCTAGGCGCTCCTATTGAATCCGAGTGCCCGGAACAGTCCAGGTGGCCCAGTGAGGTCTAGGCGCCTGGACTGGGTAGATCTAGGCCCTGGACGGTCCAAGCACCCTTATATGTTCCAAGCTCTCAGGTTAAGTGGAATTGGCCCGGATAAAGATCGACGAAATTGGATCGATTTCGAGCACCCGAAAAGGGATCATGACGTCTGAAAAGGTCTTTATATGGCCTATACGATCAGGACCAAGAGATAACATTAATCCTCATACGTCTTCATCCTACGGTGCTGTTGAATGCAAACCAAGCCAAGACGTGCGACCGGGGAAGCTCCAGGAAGGGTGTGCTGCACTAAGAACTTCTAGATCGGCCACTACACAAATGTTTGGGTAATATTTCTTAAGTCATACTTTTGTATTTCATTGTTATCAATTTTGATTGTAAGACAGATTTCTCTACCTTCAGGCAAAGGTCCAGAAAGAAGACCACTAGTAGATGGGAACCTCTCATACATAGGCCTTGGATATACTAACCCTGAGAGATTAGGAACCAAGTAAATCTACAAGTCCCTTGTCTTATTTACTAATTCCATTATAAGTATATGTGACAGAAATAATGAATAAACGAAAACAACGAGCGTTATTCACCCCCTCTAGCGCACGCACTAGTCCTACATTATCTATTAAGTCACCAACTGTGACATCTCAGTGTTAGGTTGACCAAACCTTACCGTTCAGTCACCAGACCATTTTATCGACTGATTATCTGGATTGATTTACTGAACCCTTCAAAATAAGATTATCATAGGATATACAACTTTCTCCAACTTTAAATTATTGATTGTGATCTAAGGAAATCTCTTCTTGCCAATTTCATCTCCATTGTTCCTTTATATAGCTCAACCAACTTTTTCCATAACTCCTTGGCACTTAGATATGCTCCAATTCAATTTATTTCATATGTGGGGAGCATACTCAAGAAGTGATGCTAGATTTTTGAATTTGTCATGTACTGGTCCATCTTACATCTTCCAAATCCTTCCCTCATTATCCCTAGGTATTTTGAAACCATATTTTATAATCAATATCATATCAGAATTGGTTCAAAAAAGTACCCCCATCCTTCTCTTCCACCTATAGAATTCTCCTTTAAATTTTGACGGATGGATGTTGGAACAAACCATCTTTTTCTTGCTTGCAAAGCAATTAGTTTGATGAAAAGCTCCTTGCTCTGAAACCACTTGTTGATGATAAGATGGCCTAGATAAAAGTGGAGAATATCTATCATTTCTATTTTTAGCTTAGAATACAAAATGCGGTAGAAATAAGCAAACAAAAAAATAGTAAGTAAACTCAAATGACACATGTTTTTAATGTGGTTCATAACCCCCACAAGTTGTTATGTTCATGACCTAAGTCTCTAAATAGTCATTAATCTTGGTAAAATTCTAGAAGTGGAGAAACCACTTACAATCACTTGGGATATTTACAATTGAGCTTAAAGAAGGCTATAAATGATACAATGAATCTTAGGAAATACTTGTATGTGTAGTAGGGGCATCAAGCTCCAATCTTGCTCCATCTTCCTCTTTTATAGATGTTGATCTTGTCTATTATTGCCCAACATCCAACAGTTGACTGCTAAGTTACCTCTAGTTGACTGGTCACAATAGCCATCAACAAATTTGACCATTATTGCTCTGTCAATGACTTCTAACAATTCAAAGTAGCAATCGACTAAAAATTAAGGGGGAGAATACATTGCATTACTTACCATGCTATCCATGTATGCATTATTTACCATGTCAGCATTTTGATCTATTATCGTTGTCCATTCATCATCATTATTCTTACATAACTTTCACTTTACTTATATTGTATTGCTTCCCATAATCTAACTTAACATATTGCTTGTCAAACATCAAAAAGGGAGTGATTATTAATGCAATAAAGGGCACTTGTATGCAGAGCAAGTCGCAAGGCAAGAGAAAGTCTAAATAGATCAAAGATGATCACATATCTGGCAAAGAGTAGACTATCGGATGCTTAGCAAGATAAAGACATGGCCAATGGAAGGCTTAGCAAGACGAAGAAGATTTCATTTAAGGTCCTAGAAAAGGATTCTCTCTAGTGACTTTGTAAATTTCATTTGTGCAATGATCAGCGGAGTGAACATGTAAACATGGAAATGAAGGACTAGATTAGGTAAGGATGAAACCCTTAGAATTGACTTAGTCACCAATCTAGTCAACTAAATTAAAGCTATTAGTTGACTACTCACTAATTTAGCAGATGGCATGGATCATTTGGAAACTAAATTGTGCTAGTTGACTTGGTAGTCAATTGATGGTGTGTTAGCCGATAACACCAGTTGACTAGGAAACATTCTCAACACTTTCAAACATTCTATTTGTTCATCTCTTAAAGAGTAGTCGAATAATGATTGTTTTGAATTGACTAAATAATAGTTAATTTGTTGTAATAGCTTATAGCAATAGATTGATGGTGGTTATATGGTTACTATGGAATGATTAATTCATTATGACAATTGTTTAAGATGAAGGCAGTCAACTTATCAAGGTGTACATTCAACTGAACCAAAGCTTGGTGTAGTTACCCAATCACGATCAGTAGTGAGTAATTGACTAATGATTCAAGAGAAGTCAACTCATGAAGGGAAAACTAGATGTTTCTATAAATGTCTTAAGATCTTGGGCCAAGGCTATAATATAGGAAATATAAGCTATGAAGGAGAACTTGTTTACAATGACATCTACTAAACTCTTTACCAAAGCTCTCCCTATCACTTGTATTTTTCTTTCCACTTTTGTATTTGAAGATTGTAAGGGGTTTCTCCACCTTTGGAATAGTTTTATGAAGGAGAAAATTAATAGATTTCATGGAATGACCTTCTGAATGTCATATGACATGGAGTAAGAGCCTTGGTCTGCTAAACCACATAAAGTCAAGTTTCATCTATCTCTTTACTAAATGGTTGGAGTGGTACCCAATAGCTAGTGATCAGTAATGAGAAACTGATTGGTGATGAAGGGTAGACTAGATGTTTTTAAAGACTTCTTGAGAGCTTGGGACAAAGTTATAAATATATGAACTATGAGCTACAAAGGAGAACATTTCTATAATGACTACATCTGCCAAACTCTTTACTAAGCTCTCTCTCACACACACACTTTTATTTTTCTTTTCACTTTTGTACTTGAAGCTAGTAAGGGATTTCTCAACCTTTGGAAGAGTTTTGAGTAGGACAAAATTAGTGAATTTCATGGAGTGACCTACCGAAAGGTTATATGCTATGGAGTAAGAACCTAGGGTACCAAACCACTATAACTTTATGGTGTCCAATTTTAGAAAGAATATGGAGGCAGAGGCTATTGCAATTATGATGGGACCTTCTGGCAGAGTTGTGCTATGAATTCTTTCTCTTATCAATAACATGGCCCCATGCAAATTGAGGTTGTAGGTTCATGTGTTTGTATTGGCTGAAGAGATGCCATCGAATTCATTGATCTCTCATTATCATAGTATAGTCAAAAGGCCCATGATCCCTTGGATCATTTTCGATTTGGCAATCCACAAAAATTCTCCTCTCCGAAAACTTTCAGAGGAGGAAAACTCATACAAGAATGAGGCAGATAGTAACAAGCTACTACCCCGTTTAATGTAAATGCAAGTAAAAAGAATATACCAACAACATAAGATTAGAGTTTCATCGTAGGTTGTCGAGTAGCCTCAGCAGTAGTACTTGGACGGATTGAACAACAGAGAAGAAGAGATCGTTGAGTGAGAATTGATGCAAAGTCTCGGATTCCGAGGTTTCTTTTACAGCCTTCATCCGGTTGAATGATCCTTCCAATCGACTAAACCTCCTATCAGGCAACTGGATCTTGAACTTTCCATGCTTGCTCGAATCCAATTAGATCAATCCCATGAAATTTGCTTTTCTGGTCGACTGACCCCCCTGATCAGTCGATTGAACACCTGAGTTTCCTTTGTTAACTGATTTGATCATATCCGATCTGCACTTTCTAAATATGTTCGGTTGACTAATTCTCCTGATTAGTTGATTGAACCTCTATTTCTTTCTTTGCTGAATCCGAATCTGATCTGTACCTATCTACTCTGATCGGTCGACCAAACTTTTTTTGATTGACCGAACCCTTTGACCTGATTGGTAGACAGATCCTTCGGTTACAGAGGACTTTGGTTTTTTGTAAAATAAAGTTAGCACAATAGAGATAACAATAAGCCTACAAAACAGAGTTAGAACATATATGAATGCATGCTTTAATCTGAGAGTTAAGACTGTCTGATCTCGACTTAGAAACCTCTTTTAGTTTCTTCAATCGGATCAATGCCTAAGGTTGTTCCAACTGGGACATATCCTCACTGCCTTCCAAAATGAAAGGTCTCTCCAAGACTTACCTTACTTATCCGCCAAACATCCGGTTCTCCAGACATATTTGGGTTTTCTCTGCTCAGTGTCTGATCGACCTGATCCACTAAAACTTTCTTGCAAAACTGAATTAGCACAATAGATAATGCAAAATATATTAGCAACACTGTACTTCAATTTACCAAATACACTAATACGGTCGATCACGCACAATCAACCAAGGATCTTAAACCTTATGGCTTGTTGATTTTTCATTAGTAAAGTTTGGTGATCATGTTATAGGAAGGGTGAACTTTCACCAACAATTATATTTTGGTATTGTTTTATACAAAATATCAACAGAACACAAATATGATTAGAAACTCCCTGTTGTTTCAAACCAAGGAGTTCACGACTGAAACTTATGCCACAAAAACTCATTATCATATTGGGCGTTCTCTTGTGTTGAACATGGGACACACCTATGTGTATAGGAACTTAGAAAGTATTGTAGTAGAAGGCAAAACTTGTGCTAAGATGGTTAACTAGGAATAAATGGGCCACACCAAATTTCTTAACTATTTAAAATTATTTTAGATATTATCATAAGTGAGGGATTATCTTGCTTCTGCTTCTGAGAATTTCATCCTCTATAATAGGATGAATCTTCAAAGTATACAGATGGATGGGTTTTTATTAATTTTACTATGATTAAACCTTCGTATTGTTCATAGTATAGTTTCAGAAGTTTATTGGGTTCCTGTGTTCATTTAAGAGTGGGTTTCTATACTGCAGGTGTAAAAAGAACATGAACATTCTTGGGCAGTCACTTGTGCCCAAGTTCCCACAGGTTGAAGTTTTGACTCTTTGACAAAATTATGTTCCAGAACTTGAGGGCAATGCAGTTGAGACAGTTACAAATTACTGCCACAATTTGAAGGAATTAGACCTCAGCAAAAGCCTAAGGCTGACTGACAGGTCTTTGTATGTGCTAGGACATGGTTATCAGTGGATGTTCTGCTTTCTGCGACTCTGCCCTTGCATATCTTGCTAATGCTGTAGAAAACTATAAAACTGAATCTCTGTGGATGTGTGAGAGCTGCAACTGACAAAGCATTGAAGGTATGTAAATTTCCTTGTATTTTGTAATAATAAAATGATGTCATAAACGTTGCAATTCTTGTGGCAAATGCCTGTCAAGGCTATATTGTATCATTGCAGCCAACTGCAATCTTTGAATTTGGATTGGTGCGAAAGTGTGAGTGAGGAGTAATAAGCAGTTTAGCAGCTGGATGCCCTGATCTAAGGGATTTGGATTTGTCTTCTTGTGTGCTCGTGCTAGTACATTCTTATCCTCAGTTTCCTAAATATTGAAAATATACATCATCAAGGGGACCATGGTATCATATTGGAGTTCCATTTTCTGCTAGCTTTTGGTTGAAAGATAATATCTGTTTTTGCAGGATCAGCAGTCCTAACCAATCTTTGTTCTGTCAGTGCAGATAAGTGTGATTGCCCTAGCAAATTGTTGCCTGAGATATCTGGACTTATTATTGTCAGAACATCACCGACAAATCTAGCAATAGCAGACTTGGTATCAGCAAAAGCAGCAGCAGTAGTGATGATGGACTAATAATCAGTCAGTGGATAATCAGCCCAAACCACTGATTTGAACCTCAACATCAGTCAGTGCACAGCCTGTACCAGCCCCTGCAGTTCAAGCTGTGTGACTAGTTGCCACTGCCCACCTGCCTGAGGAATTAGCTCATAAACAGTGGTTGTCTGGGCCTCAATTCTGTGCATTGTGCTTGTGCTGTTTGTGCTCACCAGGTTGGACTAACTGTTTTAGCTGCCATGCTTACTGAATAGATTGAAAAACCAGCTAGGTAACTTTGTGTTTGAAGACATGTAGAATTGGGCAACTCTTGAATTTGTTGTTGTGTTAGTAAATACTTGGGCATATATATTTGATGCCAAGTGTCTGTACAGTACGAGTTTCTCTACTATAATTTCGAATGTGCTAAATTTAAGCTTTGAAGTTGAGCATTACTGATTGCTCAAGCACAAATTCAACCGTGTATTGTAGACCATTCTTTATTATTCAAAAAAGTTGCCAATGCTTTCTCATCAAATAAAAATTACACTAGACAGCCTAGCTGAAATTTATCGAACCAGTTGGGAAGGTAACACAATTCGAATAGATTTTAGTATGCACTGTACATGAACCTATAGATCAAGGGGAAGCTCTAGAACGATTACCAGGGGAAACTTTAGAACCATTACAACCAGAGGCTGAATACAAACAAACTATTAACAACACCCGCTGGTAGAAGCATCTTCTTGAGGGGGTTTTTGCTTGAAGATGTTGGTCTTTTTCACACTGGATGAACCCTCAGCGCAGAGGCTGGGTGTTTCCAAGATCTGCACAGATATGGGGAAGCCAATTAGAGCGGCACTGGTGAATGAGGAATCTAATGCAGGTTAATTTTGCAATATCAAACTTTGTTGAGAAGGGGAGAAATGAGAATGAATCTTGCAAAGGAGATCAATCTTTTCATGTACAAGCTTGGAATTATTTTGCACCTTTAACACAAGCTCCTCAAAGCATTGCTCCACATTAACACGAGTTTTTGCACTACATTCAAGGAACAAACATCCATATTCCCTAGCAAAGTTAATTCCTTCTTTCTTAGTCACAACTCTCTCATTTTCCTACAATAAGAAATGCACGTTGTAACAAACAGTATTATTTTGTAGAAACTTTAATGAATAAAAATAATTAAAAATTTGCCGCATTACCTTATCAACCTTGTTACCAACAAGCATTTTAATGCAATCTTGATTAGTCGAATAAAGGTCTATTTCCTTGGTCCATATATCTGAAAGATTTGTGAACGTGTCCCTTCTTGTCACGTCATAAACTGTCATTTGAAAGTGTGATAACTTGTCAAACTTAACATCTTAACATAAAGAAAACCTAATTTGTAACAACATAATCATATGAGACACTAGATAGCTTATTATACTGATGCAACCATATTGTTCATCTCCTAAATAAGTCTCTTGGGCTAAATAAGACCAATTTAAGCAAATTGAAAAGATGAACGCCTATAAGGGATAAAACAAAGAAAAGAATGAAATAAAGATTGCTTCATTTTTTTACTGACAAAATACCATGTCAACCCTCATCAAGCCAGAATTTTCCACTTTTTTCCCGTAACAAAGGTGGTTGCATCTCTCATGTT
>NW_027432767.1:0-2077 GCF_044706935.1 Curcuma longa
TGAAATTTCGTGCTGTATCGCCCGATACGCACGAAAACTCTCGTTCCGCCGCGGCACCGGCACCGGCACAGCGCCGGCACATGAATTCCGGTCGGGCGGCGCCTCCGGCGGCGCCTCCGGCGGCGTCGCCGGCCCCGGGCGGAACCTCCAGCTGCGTCGCGCGGCCTCGGCGACGCTCCTGAGGCGTCGCGAGGCCTCGGCGACGCCGCCGGAGGCGCCGCCCGGGGCCGGCGACGCCGCCGGAGGCGCCGCCCAGGGCCGGCGACGCCGCCGGAGGTTCCGCCCGGAGCCGGCGACGCCGCCGGAGGCGCCCCCGGAGCCGGCGATGCCGCCGGGGCCCCGCGACACTCGCGCAGCACGCCTCCGCGTGAACCGATCGCGCGAGATGTTTTTCTTTTTTTTGTTTTTAAAACTTAGGTTTTAATTAGATTTTAATAATCAACTCCTAGCTATAGTTCAAAGTTATAATTCGGGATAATTTAAATAGGCCCTATTAAAACCTATAAAATTATCAAAAAAATTTTATTTTTTATTTTTAAATATTTAGATTAAATTTTTAATTTTAATTAATATATTTTATATTTTAAAAATACCGAAACTATACCGGCACGGTACGATACGGTACCGAAACTGTATCGTTCCGGCCAAAGACCGAAACTCCGGCACGGCTCGATATTTTAAACCTTGGGTAGGAGTTGACTAAAATTATTAACCTAAATTATTTAATTAAACCTAAGTTTAAAACATTACTCCTGTTTTATGCCGCCATGACTACGGGCACGCGCAACCAGCACGACGCATTCGGACTCATCGCCAAGCCCGGCTGACATATTCGAACTTGTCGTCGGGCCAGTGTAATGCATCCGAACTCATCATTGGGCTCGTGCAACGAGTTCGGACTCGTCGTCGAGCCCCCCGACTCGTCCAAACTCGTCACCAAGCCCACACGATGAGTCCGGACGCGTCACGACACACTGACACTGAAGGCATTCCTATGCCATACAAGATAAGGCTGCGTGTATTAGACCCAATGTGATCCAACTCTTCTCCAGGACACCACATTGACAGGAGCTTCTTACTCCAAGCTGCCCTTTGAATATCAATTGTTATGTACTTATGTGTTTTATTAAATTGTGTTTTTTGTATAAGTTGCAAAGTAAAATATGATGTGTTCTATTATTATGTGTTTACTTATCAATTAACTACATGTTTACTTGTGATTGTAAATTTATTTTGATTATATATATATACATACCAAACCCAGATAAAGGAGGGTTGAGTTAGATTATCAACCAGCATAAAACCATATATGAATCCATCAAGGATCCACATAGCTGAACCTACTTAGTGGGAAGTGGGATAAAAACTTAATTGTTATATATATATATATATATATATATATATATATAGAAATGATATACTGCGCGACGGATTCCTACGCGACCCGTGCGCGATCAATCCACGCCGTCCACGCCCGATCGCGATCAACCCACACCGTCCAAAAATCGCGATTGCACAGTGTTTCTCCTCGGACCTTCGCCGCTTCCCGGCGTCCGTTCATCGCCGTCCGACCACCGATTGCCGCCGGACCGGACCCGTTGGAACCGCAACTCACCGGCGGTCCGGCGGGTGCCGGAGTCCGGCCCCGATTCGGCCGGAATCCGGCCGGATTCCGACCGAAATCGGCCGCCAGACGCTGGCGGCCGATTTCGGCCAGAATCCGGCCGGAGTCCGGCCGCGGTCGGACGCGCCGGCGCCGGGCGCGTCGACCGCTGCCGGAGTCCGGCCCCGATTCGGCCGGAATCCGGCCGGATTCCGGCGAAATCGGCCACCAACGCGTCTGCTCTGTTTCGGCCGGAATCCCGATCGGATTCCGGCCCAATCCGGCCGGAATCCGGTGCCGATGTGTGCGCCGTCGAGTTGCGCTTCCAACGAGCCCGGGATGGTGGCCGGCGGTGACCGGACGGCGACGAACGGCGGCGATGAACGCGGGGAGGTCCGGCGGTCGCGCACGGGAGTCGGGTTTTTTCGTCGGGCAGGATATCAGACCTGTATATATATATATATATATATATAT
>NW_027432768.1:0-2468 GCF_044706935.1 Curcuma longa
CACTAACTAGGATTTTAACGCTAAGGTTTGTGAAATTGAAGATCTTCTCCGAGGTGCTCTAACGCCTTCTTCTCGCGACCTAGTAAAATCATAACTATAACTTAACCAAAATCATAGAATTATCCTGATCTCATCACTCAACCGGTTAAAGAGTTAATCCAAATAACTTAATTAATCCTCTGATTAATTATCTGTTAATTATTTAAACTCAAATAACTTAATTAATCAACTATAAATCAATTACCTAACTTAACCTTAATATATACTTGTTATTAAACTAATTAATCACTAAACTTATTAAAACAATTAATTACTAATTATTCACTAATTAACCTACTAATTAAACTGATTAACAACTTCACTAATTAACTGATTAACTAGTTAATTAAACTGATTAAACATATTTATAATCTAATTAATCAGATTACGTATCAAATATCATTTAATCACTTTAAACTAACCCTAATTAGCTAATGATCTTAATTAATTAACCTAATTAAACCCTTTAATCATCTTACCTTAATTAATTAATCTTAGTTAATCAATTAATCTTGGCTCGTCTTCTCCACGCGAATAGGGCAGCGCGGTCACGGGCGGAGGCGCGGGCTGGGCACCGGCGGAAGCCGTCTGTGTCGGCTGGACGGCGGCGGTCAGGCGACGATGAAGGCGACATCGAGCTGTGCAGAGGAGATCGGGGCGGTGGCGGCTGGATTCAGGCGGAGGCGGCGAGCGGCGGCGGCAGAGGCGGCGTCTGCTCTGCCTCTACGCGGCGGGCGGCGAAGGGCGCGGCGGAGGGTTCGCTAGGGTTTGGGATCTCGGCCTCCTCTTATAGCTCTTCCGTTCCGAGTTCCTCGCCGTCGGGCGCGGGCGGCGGCGTGGATCGCGCGGGCGCGAGTCGCGCGGAGAGGAAGCGGGCGGCGGGCGAAAACCAGTTATAAAGGAGTGCACAGAATAGTACTTTTATATTTGGGTTAAACCGGATTAATTGTATTAAACTGAATCAGATTAGATCTTTGGTTGGCTTGGTTCCCTAGCCAAACGATCTCTGATTTGATCCAAACTAATTTTATTGGATTCGTCTTTGCAAGACGAATCTTTTCACCTATTTTATTTTATCAAAACCTCTTCTAGCATGAACCAAACCAAATTCAGTTTGGTTCAATTTTGGATTTGGTTCGTCTGATTTGTCAAAATCGGTCTTGTTGGATTCGTCTTCGCAAGATGAATTTTTTTTCTTCTATTTTATTTTATTAAACTCCCTTCTATCATTTAACTAAAAGACCTTTATTATAATTTTAAATCTAATTAAAAATCCTAAAAATAGGGAAAAATAATATGGGTGTTACAGATTATTTCAAGAATGTCATTGACTCCTTCTGATCCAAGACTTTCCTTTAAATTCCAACGAAGACAGTATCTTTTGATTGTATCATACGCAATGACAATCAACAAAAGTCAAGGTCAATCATTGTCTCATATAGGACTTATTTTAAAGAATCCCGTTTTTAGTCATGGTCAATTGTATATCACACTGTATCCAGAGTTAAGAATCCCATGGGTCTAAAAATTTTGATATGTGATAGTGAAGCAAACAGAAAAATTCAACAATAAACGTTGTATTTAAGGAAGTTTTTCAAAATTTATAATTTTTTTTTCTAATTGTACAAATCTATAACCAATTTAGTTTATTTGTATTTTAATTATTTATTTAAACACTCATACTTACTAATTTTAATTGTTAATTATATAAAATAATATCCCGTGCATTGCACGGGTGAAATACTAGTATTTTAATAGGCTAGGGTTGAACTTTGAATCCATTAACTCAGTAATGCTTAATGGGTTAATAGGTTTATTGGGTTAACGAGTAATAGATTATATTTTATAATATAACCCAATCTTTTTACTAACTCTAACTTCCTAATCATTTTATAAACCCTACAGAGCATGAAAAGTTTGGATGATGGGGGAAGGTAGGGTTCTTGTTGAGGTTGAAGAATGAAGACGATAGGGTTGTGCGATTGTGCTTCTAGTGGTTAAGACCTAGAGTTGATGATGAGGACGGAGAAGGCGTCCGGGGACTACCTTTTCTGCGATGGTACTATCACTGTCACCGATGTCGAGAGCTACTAGCGGCTTACTGCCTCCCCCTCTGCCAGAAAATCAAGCGTAATTTCTCTTGCTCTCCCTGCTTGTGTCGAAGACCACACACAAGCCCCCCCCCCCCCCCCCCCCCCCCCCCCCCGTGTACTTTTGCTTGGAAAAATTATGTATGTCCTTTTTTTTTCTCAATCTTTAATTGTTTTTAAGTAAAGAATTGATTCAACATCATTCTTAGTTTTTTTTTCTTTTTTGAAAGAAATTATCTTTTTCTGTTGATTTTATTTTTTAAAGAAATAGTTATTAAATATTGATTTTTTATGACATCGTTGTTGGATTTGATAACTTTTAGGGTTATAATTTTACAT
>NW_027432769.1:0-69766 GCF_044706935.1 Curcuma longa
TTCAAGGAGCATCTGATTCTTCTCCTTTATCTCAAGTAGCATCTGATTCTCCTTTTGCAGCACCATAGGAAGAGACTTTATCTAAAGGAGCTTCTACTGGAGCATCGGATTCTCCTTTAGCCTTAGCTCATTTAGGAGGTACTTTTTTTGTGGGAACGTATTGAGATACAGTAGCCGTACCAGTGTCTGCCTCTTTAGTAGCTCCTTTTGCATCTGCGAATGGATCTCCTTTAGGAGTACCAGTGTCTGCCTTTCCTTTAGCTACTTTTTCAGTAGCAAATTGATCTACTTTTTTAGGAGCGTATTTATCTATTTTTCAAGCCCCGGAATCTTCTTCGCCTTTTGCCCCTCTAAAGGCTTCTGATTCCTCGACTGACTAAACGCCGTGGCTAATTTATCTTCAGCTACAGTAGAAGGCTTCTGATTCCTCGACTGACTAAACGCCGTGGCTAATTTAGTTACTGTAGCATCGGATTCATCAACTGAATAAACGCCGTAGCTGAAGTCTCTCCTTTTTCGAGCTGTGGCTTCTCCTTAGTTTCGAGTTGATTCAGTTTGAGCTTCAGTTGCCCCTGAGGAGTCAATCCAAGAAGGCACCTAGAGCTTTTTTTCCGAGGGGTTTTCAGTTGCCCCTGAGGAACGAAAGGACAGGTACCGAAGGAGAGAGGAATTAAGATTCATAGGTTTTTTGATCTAGGGACCCCGAAGAAGGGAAGTCAAGTTAGGAGCCCCAAGGCAAAGGCAAAGAGTAAGCGAACGGAACGAAAGGGATGCAAGGGCGCGGTAGAGGGTGCTGTAGAGTTAGGAGTTGTTACAACTGCAACTTCCGCTGTGGATTCCCCATGAGTTCGAAGTAGCACCTGTAGCTTTCCAAGGGTTTGAACACCGCTCCGTGGGGATTATTTGACTTCTTCACGGGAACCAGAGTCAAGGTCAGCTGAGTATTTAACTTCAGATTCTGAAAGGTCAGCTGAGGAAAGGGCCTCGTAGGATTTAACTTCTTTAATATAGTAGTACGCTTTTAGGGTTTAAGTTGCGTCTGCAGACGAAGTGGGACCCGAGGAAGGGTAACCTGAGGAGTCACCTGTAGCTTCCCCTGGGTTTGAAGTTGGAGCTGAGGATTGCACTTCTTAAAGGGAACCAGAGTCAAGGAAACCTTAGGAGTGAATCGAAGAAGAAGGGAGTTTCAGTTTCCCCTTCCGTTCCTCCTCTTGGAGTACAATTTGAATTAGAATATATAGGCAAAGGTCAGTAAGCAAAGCTTAGGTAAGGAAGCTTAGTAAGGGAAGTAAGCAAAGCTTAGTAAGGTAAGTAAGCAAAGAATTGAATGATGCCAGGTATCGATAGAACTCAACAGCTGCAAAGAAGCAGAACCAGAAATGCAAGGTGTAGATAGAAATGCAAGGTGGAGCCATCGATCCAAATGCCAGCTGCAACTATAAAAAAGCCCCAACAGCAACAGTAGCATCCCTAGGAACAGTACCTGCAAGAGCGGGAGCCCTATCCTTCTTTACTTGAGCAGCTGCCCCAGCTGCAGTAGCAACAGAAGCAACTTAAAAAGCGACTCCCGAAGTGCCAGTTTCAAAAGCTGCAACTAATGCAGGAACAAAAGCTGCAACTAACTTTTCAAAAGCGGAAGTTGCTTTCTTTACCCCTACCCGAGTAGTGTAGTATAATTACAACCAACTCAAAAGCCGAGAAGACGCCTCCGAGGAGCCCAAAACAGGAACAACTCAAAACAGCACCCTTATCAACAGCCGAAGAGCTACCAACTTCTACAGCCGAAGAGCTACTATACCGATAATATAAGTTCCGCCTAAACTCAAAAGCCGAGGCCATACTAGAATAAATTCTCAGAAGCCGAAGACCCAGGAACAGCAGGAACACTGGGAACTCCTACATCTGAGTACCCAGGAACAGTACCTGCAGCAGCATCAACCCTAGGACCGGGAACTTCAAAGGCATCCCCTTCGTCGTCTGAAGTGCCATCTCTATTGACAGCTCCAAAGGCAGGAACAGTAGGAACTCCTAAAGTCGAAGACCCAGCAACAGGAGCACTACAAGCAACAGTAACTGCAAAGGCAGCCCCGGAGTCTGAAGTGACTGAAGTGACTACAGGCAACAGAGTCTACATAGTCTGAAGTGCCAGCTCCAAAGGCGTCAACACTAGGAACGGAAGCAGCTGCATCCACTCCTAAAGAAGGAGGAACTCCTAAAGTCGAAGACCCAGGAAGAGTAGACTCACCAACAACATCAGCACTAGTAGGAACTGCAAAGGCAGCCGCGTAGTCTGAAGTGACTTCTGAGGTGCGTAGTCTGAAGTGAGAGCTGCAAAGGCAGGAACAGTAGGAACTTTTAAGGCAGGAACACTAGGAACAGTAACTCCAACACTAGCAACAGGAACAGTAGCCACACTAGCAACAGTAGAAGAGCCAATAGCTACTTCAACAGCTGGAGCAACGGAAGCAACTAAAGGAGCCTCAGCAGGAGCACCTTCAAAAGCAACTGCACCAGCAACATCAGATGAGACTTTTGATGATACGAATTTATCTACTTTTCAAGGAACAACTGATGATACGAATTTATCTACTTTTGACTATATTTTTAGGCATCGAAAGAGGATTCTACTTTTGCATCACCATAGGATTTCTCTTTATCTACTGTAGCATCTACTGTAACAGCTGATTCTACTGGAGCAGCTGATTCTACTGGAGCGGATGCTTCTACTGGAGCGGATGATTCTACTGGAGCGGATGCTTCTACTTTTGCCTTAGCTAATGGATCTACTTTTTTAGGAGCGTATTGAGAGACTTTTGCCTTAGCTAATTTCTCTACTGTAGGAACGGATTCATCTACTGTTGTAGCCGTAGCTAATTTAGTTACTGTAGCTTCTGCTTCATCAACTGAATAAACGCCGTAGCTTATTTAGTTACTGGAGCATCGGATTCTCCTTTTGCTACTGTAGCCGTAGCTCATTTAGTTACTGTAGCAGCGGATTCATCTACTTTTGTAGGAGGAGCAAATTGGGATACTGTAGCTTCTACTTTTGCCTTAGCGTCTTTGGGTACTGTAGTAGGAGCGGCTTTATCTACTGTAGTAGGAACGAATTTAGTTACTTTTGCCTTCTCTACTGGAGCAGCGGATTCTGCTGTATCTAATTTCTCTACTTTTGTGGGAACGGAATCTTCTCCTTTAGCTACTTTAGCAGCCGCGAATTGAGAAGCAGCAGCTGATTCTACTTTAGGAACTACTTTAGGAGCTACTTTAGCATCAGGAACTACTGAAGCATCACCACCAGAGTCGTCTACTTTTGCATCTGCGTCACCCGAGTCTTCTACAGTAGGAACACCTGCCCCATCCCTCCACCTGAGTTTAGCCCTACCTGATTCTTCTACTTTAGTAGCACCTGCCCCAGCGCCAACCGAGGATTCTCCTTTAGGAACAACTTTTGCCTCACCAGAAGCACCTTCCAAAGGAGCAACTGACTGCATAGCCCGAAGTGCCAGCTCTCTCAAAAGCCTTTGCCTCACCAGCAGCAACATCAACTGCAAAAGCCCCAAAAGATTCTACTTTAGCGACACCAAAGGAATCTTCTACTTTAGCTACTGCAGCCCCGAATGTGTAACAGTGTCCTCAGTAGCCGCGTTAAGACTAGCCCCAGTAGTATCCTCATTTACTTTACAGAAGCAAACCCAACAGATGCAACTTATAGCTCAACCAACAGGTGCAGTAGGGAATCTAAGACCTGAGGAATGAATGTCAGCAGACGCAAGGGAACCTTAAATAGGGATTCTAAGAAGTGGGTTTCTACTGTAGCTTCTCCTTTTGCTAAGTAAGTTCATTCCTCGATTGAGAGTTTCGGGTATTCCTCTTACAGAGGTGGATGAACTGGTCTGAGGTGTAGTCGCATAGATAGCTGGTGCAGTTGCCGAGAGAAGTTTAAGTCTAGCTGCGGAGAGCTAAATTACGATTCGTAGATGTGAGTGAGTGGTTTGCCTTCAAAGGTAAATGCAACCAAGGAGAGTCCGTAAAGGTAACCTTAAAGAGTCAATTGCACCTGAGGAACCAAAGGGGCAGGACTGTAACGAAGAGAACGAAAGGGAACGTAAGGGAAAGGAACGACTGAAAAGGAGTAAGGCACAGATGCTCGGAACTTCGAGGGTCTCGATCCAAAGGAAAGACTGTTCGAGTACAGAAACCAAATGCAACCAAAGAAAAGGGAAGGTATAGGAACGAAGGGGCACCTGAGGTATGTAGTTGAATGAGGGCAGCGGGCTCAGGTACAGGACGGTAAGAAAGGGTTTGGAGCTCTTTTCAAAGAAAGGGAAGTTCCAGCTCCTAGGAAGGGAGCTTATACTTTTTATGAGTTTGGAGCGCAAAGGCAAAAACCCAATGCTAAGGAAAAGGAAAGGAGTAAGGGACCCTAAGGGTTATTCCTCGATTGTCGATTGCAGTGGTTGAGTTGGGATTCCAGGATTGTGTAGAATGGAGAAGGGGTTGGGAGCTCTCTTCAAAGAAAGGGAAGTTCTTTCCACCTGTTGGAGCTGTAGCTTCCAAGGAGTTTTCAGTTTAAGTATAATTTCATCGAAAGAAATATCATCTCTAAATAGACAGATGCACCTACTCCAATTGGGATTGGAAATAGGGGATACCAAAGGTCTCGATAGAAAGGAAAGGACTTCTAAGGTATCGAACCAAATGGCGCAGCTTAAGAGTCAATAGCACCTGAGGCAAGGTAACCTGAAAGAGTCAATTGCAGCTGAGGAACAACAGGTGCAGTAACGAATCGACAGATCGAAGGTCTCGAGAGAACAGAAGGGAATCTAGTCTCGAAAGAAAGGGCACCTGAGGAGTCCTTACTATATATTAAAGGTCGGATGCTGGAAATTCAAGTATAAGGGTACAGGTGCAGGACGAATGCTTAGGAGTTTGAAGTTGGGGATGGGACTTTTCAAAGGGGATAAAAAAGTAGCGCCTGTAGCATGGGCTTCAAAGGGGTTTTCAGTTGCACCTAAACCTTCCGCTGGGGATTCTACTTTTGATGAGTTACGAGTTTAAGTAGAATTGAATTGAAAAGAAATAGCTTATATAAATATAGTAAGGAAAACAGGGTCGTATAGAGAAGGGGTTGGAGATGAGGCAACAGGTAATTGAGTTACGAAGAAGTAAGGGTTTACCTTTCCATTTCTATGGATTTAGGTTCCTTCGGGCGGAAATAGGGTATCGATAGAAGTTTACTTGAGTAGATTAAGGAATTCAGTTGAGGTATATAAATTTAGGGCATGGGCATTCTCCTAGAAGTGGATATGGGAGTGTGGTAAGGGGGAGCGTATTAAAGTATTAGAACTGTAAGAATGAAAAGGACATCGAACGTAGGTATGAGAGTACCCTTGAAGAGTGGAGGAATTCAAAATAGCTCGCAACTATACTGGTAATAATTTAAGGGTAGGAATGAAATAGCTCGCAACTATACTGGTAATAATTCAAGGAGAGTAGAAGTTCAGTATTTCTAAGATAGAGTTGAGGGGTTTGGGAAGCCTGGAGGCGTAGAAGATAGAGTTTCAGTGGATTCTATAGTAGAGTAGTTTAACTATCGTAGATATGGGATAGTATAGGGATTTGAGTGATATGGAATTGAGTTACGAAGTTGTGGATTAGGTGTTTGAAGTTTCAATTAAAATTCTATTATATACGAAGCTTTCAGTCTTAGACCTTCCTGCATCTACAGGACTTAAATCGTGGTTACCAACGAGGCAACCACTCCTGAATATAACTGCAACTTATTTATATTTATTTGAGGGGAACTTATATTATAACAGGCCTGATTCTGAAGTGATAGGTTCAACAGAAGCAAAAGCATCAAAGGAGCCGGCATCTGCCAAGGGTTCTCTTTCAGCCCCAGAGGATTTCTCTTTAGCTACTTTAGCTGCCCTACCGGATTCCTCTACTTTAGCTACTTTTGTAGGAACGGATTGAGCTACTTTTGAAGCAGCAGAAGATTCTACTTTAGTTTTGGAGTACCCACCAAAACCAAAGGATTCTCCTTTAGCGACTTTAGCAGCCCGATCTACTTTTGTAGCAGCAGCAAAGGCTTTTGTAGTAACGGATTGAGCTACTTTAGCAGTATTAGTATCAGCCTCCCTAGCTACTTTATTAGCAGTAGCAGCATCCCTAGCGACTGCAGCCCCGAATGGATCTACTTTTTCAGCCCCAGAGGATTGAGATACTTTTTCAGCAGCAGAGGATTCTACAGCCCCAGCTGATTCTACTTTAGCTACTTTAGCAGCCTCGAATGGATCTACTTTTCAAGCACCAGCTGATTCTACTTTAGCTACAGCAGCCCCGTGATCTACTTTTGTAGCCCTACCAACTGAGTCTACTTTACTCTACTTTTGAAGCCCTACCAAGGGGGAGTCTACTTTCCTCTACTTTTGAAGCCCCCGAAGCATTAGTAGCTACTTGATCTACTTTAGGAACTACTTTCCTCTACTTTTCAAGCACCGGTAATTGAGCTCCTTTTTTAGCAGCAGCTGATTTCTCTTTAGGAACTACTTTTTCATCAGGAACAGAGCATCAGTCACTACTTTAGCAGCCCCATAGGATTCTACAGCAGCAACAGCAACTGCTAACTTATTCTATGGGGCCCCGACAGTGGATTCTACTTTATGACCAACTGCACCAGCAGCCCCAAGAGCACCAGCCCTAGCACCAGTCACTTTTTTCAAGAGCAGCATCCCTAGGAAAAGCAGGATCGACTTTAGCAACTAAGGAATCAACTGCTAACTTATTCTATGGGGCCCCAACGGAGGATTCTACAACTTTAGGAACGACTTATAAATTCCAGCGCCAACAGAGGATTTCTCTCCTTTATCTACTGTAGCTGCCCCTACGGATTTCTCTACTTTTGTAGTACCAGTAGCAGCATCCCTAGCGACTTTTGCCGTACCAGTATCAGCTGATTCTACTTTTGCTCAAGCAGCATAGGAATCTACTGGAGCATCTACTGTAGCTTCTGATTCTCCTTTTGCCGTAGTTCTCGACTATCAATAGCATCGGATTCTCCTTTTGCTACTTTTTCAGTAGCAAATTATTCTCCTTTATCTACTTTAGCGGCCCCTCCAAAGGATTCCTTTGAAGCAAGAGTTCCATAAGCAAGTACTTTGACTTTCAGTCTTTGAAGCGGAATCCCTACCTTTGTAGTTGGTGGCATATTAAGTTTGAGTTCGATTTGAGGGCACTACCTTGCATTCCTTCCTGTGGTCTGAAGTTGTTTGCATTTGGTTCAGTTGTTTGATCGATACCATGCATCTGTCTTTCCTCTGGTCTGTTGCTTTGCTGCTTTGCTGTCTTTTCTAGTTCTTTGACGAGGCATATGTGCTGATATAATTTAATATTGAGGAAGGAGGGGATCCGCGAGGAGACTATAGGTTAGCCGATAGGCGCCTTGGTTGCCTAGTAGTTGGTATGGGTAACCCTGATGAAATTATTAAGTGGGCCTCTAGCTAAAGGAGGGAATAAATCTGAAAGTTCAATCTTAAATCGAATTGAAACTTCAAACTCGAATACCTCCTTCTACGCCCAAATACCTAATTTCTATCTTTGAACTACTTCTTTTGAATTCTATAGCTTTGTGTATTTAATCTCTGGTAACTGAATTCCGCTTTCCTTTATCTCTGTCAACTTCTACAACTCCCTTACCATCTCTACGATAGTCAAACCCAATCTCTTTTCAAGAGGTACTTCCCTTCCCATCTACCTGTCTCTTTGGTATACCTATTCTACTCTAGAAGTCAAACCCTATCTTCTCTCCAGGAATCCCAATCTACTGAGCAGCTATTTTCTAAGTAAATGCAAGGAGAATCGTTCAAACAGTTCAGTCGGAGAGAGCGCGGATGCCCTCAACAAAAGGTATATCGAGCGAACAACAGGAATGACAACCCCAGGAATGCAACAAAGGGAAGTAGAATGACGTACTGACTTAGCTTAGAGTGAGGGAGCAGAAGGGAGGGGTGTTTAGGGTTTTTAGTTACGAAAAGAAAGGTAATAGAAGTGGTTTGTGAGTTTAGTTTGGTGGAAGCCTTTCGGATTGGATTCTCCAAGCCGCCTTGAGTATCCTCTATTGTAAGGTAACCCTTGAGTTGAGTACCCTTTCGTTTGAGTGTAGGTATTGATCCTGGGGTTTTATTCGGAAGTGGGTATTTCTACTTTTGCGCTTTCAGTAGCTAATTTCTCTACTTTAGCCCCAACAGCCCCAGCGCCACCAGAGTCTTCTAGAGTAGGAACTAATTTTGCCTCAACGAATTTAGCTACTTTTGAAGCCCCTACGGATGAAGCCCCTACGGAATCTTCTACTTTAGCTACTGAAGGAGCCCCTCATTTCTCTACTTCGGAAGCCCCTCTACTTTCCTCTACTTTTCAAGCACCGGGGATTGAGGAGCGACTTTAGCTACTTTGGAAGCCCCGACGGAGGATTCTCCTTTAGCAACTTTTGGAGTAGCTACTTTCCTCTACTTTTGGAGCAGCAGCTGAGTCTTCTACTGCAGCAGCTGAGGATTTAACTTCTGAAGGGTTGGGATTTAACTTGTTAAAGGGCCGCTGGGGCACCTTAGGATTTCCCTTCTTAAAGGTCACCTTAGTAAAGTGCAGCTGAGATTACATTTGCATGTCCACCCCTTTTCCTTAAAAGTTTGTATGTATGGGTATTCCATGAATTTGACAGGAACCTTACTTATGGGGCAACTCATGAGTGGGAAACTACCTATAAGGCAACAACCTCGGAGCAGGCAACTACTTCTAGAGGGCAACCTGGGAGCTAGGCTTAGGAACAAGACTATTGGGGGGTAGCGGAACGTAAGTGAGTGAGTGAGCGGGGGGCATAGAGTGAGCTACAGACGAGCAACTACCAAGTACGAGTACGGCAAGCAGCAGACCTACCTACGGACGTAAAAGCGAAGACTAGTAACGTACCTATACATTAAGAGGGAAGTGAAGGGAAGGGAAGGGAGGAGGGCCCCGGCATTCTCAAAAATTTGACTAGGGCTTTGTATTTTCATGGGCCCATATTTTGTACTTCCTTTAAGAGCCGTACATGTCGTTCTATTTAAGAATTGTAAAAGTCTTGTAAGTAAATCGGTCTCTTACTATCTATTACTCTTCCCTTTATGAAGCCCCAACTGGAAACCGTTAAGTGGCTGTTCTGGTACTCTTAAGTACTCTTTACTATCTATTACTCTTCCCTTTGTCCAAGGGGACTGCTTCCTTATGTGGACCCAGCAGACCACACAGCGTGCGTTTTAGATAGGCATCCTGGTATACAATAAGTTTTAGGTCAGAGGCATCCACGCAGCGGCTCAAGGATGTTGAGTCCTTGGGTTTTTCACCAGTGAATACCATACTTCCTTTTAAACTCCAGAGGTACAACTAGAAGGAAATTAGTACAACTGATATTAGTACAACTGATAAATTGAGGTCTTGGGACGGCGCAAAAACAAAGACGAAGGACACCAGCGCGTCGTAAAACGTAGTTTGGGGGTCCTGTTGCAAAGAAATATGTATTCAACGCCCATTAAGGAAAAGCAAACTTAACTCTTACTTTCCTCCCCCTTTGGGGATCACCCGTCCTACCCCTTTACAGCTACACTGTACTAAAGAGACTTACGCAACGGAAAGGGTTGGCCTTGCAACCGCACTAGTTGTCCTCGCCCAGGCCATAGTTGTCCTTGCCCAGGTACTGGCCCACCGAAGCAGATAGGAAGGTAACGACCACAAAACAAAGTAAGGAGGGAATTTACATAAGTCAAAATTGGTGGGGTACAGGTCGCACTAAAAAAAGAGCCCAGAGGCCAAAGAATCGAGCTAAAACGTCACAGGTCCCGTTGGGTCCATACAGGAATGGGCATGAGGTGAGAAAGGAGAGAGAAAGGAGCCCTTTCCTTTCTTGAGGAGGGTACGGAATAGCAGGGTTCCTTCGTTGAGGCTTTATCTAGAGAGGGATGAATCTCTCTTTCTGCTGGTCTTACATAACACGAGTGGATTGAATCAGTTGAGGCTAGTGAGTCCAGTGGGGCGCCCTACCTATCATACGAGTTAAGGATAGTGCTTTTTAATTCCTTATTAAGTTGCTCTTGAAGTAAAGGATGCGACCACCCATAGTACTGAAAAAGTATCCCAATTCGGGGATGCAGTCGCTAAAGAGGAAGCTACTGCTACGGCTAAAGGAGATAAAGACGTTCCTACACCTACAAAAGTAGAAGAATCCGGTGCTACAAAAGTAGAGCAATTCGAGGCTGTAGATCCATTCGCAGATGCTAAAGTAGAGGCTGATACTGATACTGCTGCTGCTAATGGTACGGCTACTGCTAAAGTAGAGGCTGATACTGATACTGCTGCTACTACTGGTACGGCTAAAGTAGATCAGTTCAAGTAGCTCAATTCGGGGCTGATAAAGTAGAGCATAAAGAACTGACTACTGCAAAAGTAGTGACTAAAGGATCTCCATTAGCTACGGCAAAAGTGCAATCCTTACAATGGAGCTCACTCAACTCAAGGGTTACCGGCTGCGAATCCAATACGAAAGGCTTCCCACAAGCTCAAATACACCTCACAAACCACTTCTATTACCTTTCTTCTCGTAACTTAAAACCCTTAAGTCATCTGGGTATAATAATTTATCAAAACCCGTAACTATATCTTCTCAACTCGAAAGGCCCAACTGCATATCCTGTAAACTCAAAACCCGTAACCCCTACTCAGGAATGCCTCCCGTTACATCAGCAAACTCAAAACCCCTAACTCGCACTTCTAAACTCGAAAGGCCCAACGGCCTCGTTTGGAGTTGAGACTTCAGTTGGCAAAACCCGGTATACTGAACTCAAAACCCTTAACCCCTACTCAGGAATGCCTAGCCTGGAACTCAAAACCCTTAACCCCGTTTGGAGTTGAGACTTCATTCAGCTCGACTGAAACTTATCTCGGCAACTGCACCAGCTATCTATGGTGCATATTTCTATTTCTATATTATAGAGATTTTTATGAATTCAAATTCTACTTTTGATGAGTTTGGACTTATCAAAACAAAAAGGAGAAGCTCCAGTGGAAACCCACTTCTTAGATTCGTTCCCTTCGGTTCTTCGGTTCTATAGATACGTTCAAGCTGTCCTTTCTATCGATACCGGAAAGTCTGCCACTTTTGCTCCCTTACTCTAAGTAAGTACTAGATTCTACTTTCCCTGCCCTTTCCTTAATATCCTATTTCTTTAGATGCATCTGTTCCTTACTCCTTTTCAGTAGTTCTCTTACTCTCATACCGCTCCCTTACTCTCGATACCTTACTCCTGTCAGTCGTTCCTGTTGCATCTGTTCCTTACTACATTCCAGTAGTTAGGTTCCGCTCCCTTTCCTGTCGTTCAGGCACTACCTTCGGTTCCCTTCCCTTACTCCTTTGCAGTAGATCGATTCTCCTTGCTTTCGTTACCTTCGGTTCTCTCCTTTGCTTTAAGTCTTACCTCTTCCTTACTCCTTTGCAGTCGTTATGTTCCCTTTCGTCTGTCCTTCACTCCAGGCCAGTCGTTCGATGTACTTTCCTGTCGTTCCTTTGCTACAGTACTCCTTGCCAGTAGACGGGTACTAGAAAGAGAGGAACGCTTCAGGCGGGGGCTCAAAAAACAAGGAGCTCTTGAAAAGGAAGGAGCTTTTGAGGCCCAAACTGATAATTACAAAGAAAGAAAGGTTCCTGTTTGACGAGGTGTACCCCTTTCGAGGTCCTGAACTTCTTTATAGAGGTAGAACGGAAGGTTAAACTTAAACTCCCCGCTTCTTCGATTCACTCCTCCAAAGCTAAAGGTGCAAGGGCAACTACTACAGGTTCCCTTGGAATCCCAAGACCCAGACGTGGGCCCAACCCTGATTCTAACCGACCTTAACTCCCCTTTTCTTCTTCTCCTACTTCAGGTAGAACTACTCCTACTTCAGGTGCAACAACTACAGGTGATACTTAACCCTCTGGGGCCCCTTCGGCTGCTGCCATTCATTCCTCAGGTTCTACTTCAAACCCAGGGGAAGCTAAAGGTGCCTTATTCGATTCACTCCTACAAAGCTAAAGTAGCGGGTGCAACTACTACAGGTGCTACTTAAACCCCATCTGGGGCCCCTTCCTATGCAGCAACTTTGTATGCTGACATTCACTCCTCAGGTGCAACTGAAATTAAAAACCCCATATAAAGAACACTACGAAAGATCTAATTACTGTTTTGGGGAGCGGTGTCAGCTAAAACTGAAACTGAAACCGAAACTCGAAACTGCCCCAAGCTCCAAACTCAGCAAAAGGGGAGGAAGCCACAGCTCCGAACTCTGTAGAATACACTGGTGCACCACAACTCCTAACCCCTTTGAAGCCACAGCTCCAAACTCAGAGCAAAAGGAAGCTACAGCTCGAAACTACTTGAAAGTTGCCATTCGAAACCCGTACAACTATACAAATAAATCGGATGACCTATCTGAAGCCCTTTAAGAAGCATTTTATGATGCGGAAGACATTTCTAACTCCAAAGGGGATGACCTATCTTAAGCCTTTTCGGATGCGGAAGACATTTCTAACTCCAAAGGGGATGACCTATCTTAAGCCTTTGAATCAACTGAAACAAATGAATCAAAAGCCTCAGACCACTGAATTTGACTTATCCAAAGGCTTTGCTTTTGCCTTTGCATTTTCATTTAAGTTCCTTTATATTCCATTACAAACCAAACTGACTCAACTGATTCAACTGATCCAAAAGCCCTATACCCAGCCGAGGAAGCCCCATACGAAACCTCAACCCCAGTTGAAGCCCCATAACCAACTTAAACCTACCTTCCGTTCCATATTCACAAACTACTACTGAGCCTCTTTACGTTGCTGTCCTTTCGATCCATTGGCATCTCGATGTCGTTCAGTTTATATCGATACCTTGTATTTGGTTCAGTTGTTTGAGCTCTACAGTTGGTGGCACCTGTCGTTCTCTTTATGTACGTTGCATTCCTTACTCTGGCTGGAACAATTCCTATTCAATTCTATTTGAAGTACCAAGTGTACTGTTCCCTATGAGTCTAATACCCTATTCTTATTCAGGTTCCAGCCCGGGGCTCAAATTCATACGTAGAAGAAGAAGGAACTTCATCCGTAGAAGAAGGAACTTCATACGGACTTTAAAGAAGGGGCGAAACCACAGCTAGAGGATAAACCGGTACCCCTACAACTACCCACAGCTCGAGGATAAACCGGTACCCATACAACTCTCCTCTCGTAAGCCCTTTAAGAAGCCATTTCGTAAGCTCAATCGCATGCCCCCCATCGTAAAAGCCCTGGAGGAAGCGCCATTTCTTAAGCGATTTATTGATTTCTTTCCAGGCGTAAGCCCTTTAAGAAGCCAATGGGGAAGTGGAATCCGAGAGCCTCCTCTTCCCACTTATCCCATTCGTACTTCTTCTTATGATCATACCTGTGAGATATAGTTGATTGAGAAAGCCACCACGTCGCTGCACTCGTCCGTCACTCTCAGCAAAGCATTTCTCTGACTTTATCATGCATTGGAGGGAGAGAGCGTCTAAGCAACTGGCTAATATCTAGTTCTTGACAGATGTGCACGCAGAAAGGACATTAAGTCAAAAAGGCTTACGCCTGATATTATATACAGGGAGACCTAATCCTCCTCGCCCTCAACTAATGTGAGTACTGTAGATGCTATGAACGGAACTTCCAAGGCTCACTCCGGCATTTGACTTCAGATTCAGTGGGATAGGCAGAGGCCTCTTCATAAGGAGGGCATTTTAGATGTGTAGCAAACCAATATCTCTTAGGCGGCTAAAGAGTGGGGAAAGGAAAGAAATGAAAAGTCCCAGCAATGAGCGGCTACCTAGAGATTGATCTCATTCATAGGTAGATTACCTTCGAGAGATACATTACATACTCCCTCTTCCCCTTTCTGTCAGAAGCAGATCGTGAAGGCTCGCGCACCAACCTGTCTGTGAGTAGAGTGCACCCGTCTGCTCTGAACTGAGTGAGGTAGAGAGTGACTAGGCAGAATCTCTTTCTCTTTTCATGCCCAGCGAGTTACATGAGATGAGGCGGGACAACCACTAAGCGAAGTCGGAGTGGGGGGATTTTCCCAGGATCTACATACTTTGCCTCACTCACCCGAACTATTCTCTTATATAAGGATTCGACTGAGCTTTGCGAAAGAAAAGACGTGAAAAAGAAGAGTGAAGGAGTGAAACGACCAAAGGAAGGGAATCGAGTAAGGCCTTGAACCCTTTAGGGAGAATAAGGCAGTCATTGGAGTAGTTCTTCTTCTTAGTCTAGTTCGAGCAGCTAACGTTCTTCTTCGATCGATGTTACCTTTGTCTTTATCTCTAGCATCGTGTTAGTTCTTGTTCGTGGTGTACGCTCGTTAGACAATTGGTCGATGTCTTGTTAGGGCCGGTCAAAGTCAGTAGTAAAGGAATATTCTTTTATCCCGGATAAGTCAAGGCTCATCCAAAGAGGAAGTTCACGATCAAGGGTGGTTGAGCGGTTCGTAAGGCCATTGGACGAGTGGGAGATCCGCCGCTTCCTGATCCAACGAGCGGAATTCAATGATGCGAGCAAATGGAGATCATTGAGTTGGTTGGTACCTCATACGGTAGTTCTCTTCGTCTTGTCTGCTTATTTTCTTTTCCAATTCAATCATTTCTTTCCATTCGATACTTCGTCTCTTTAACTCACTGTCGGCGCCCAGAAAGAAGTTGAAAAGGATAAACCCCTTTCTTTTTTTCTCAATTTACTATATTAGGGGTCCTTGTTTTCTACTGTTTCAGACACTGCTTTACGATGTGAACAATGCTGCCAAGAATCATCGTACTTATTTGATTGAAAATTAGTTCCCATCATAGTTGCGTTCCTATTGCTTGTGTGTTTACAGATGTTTGGGGTCCTTTTTCTACTCCCAGTTCGGGTGGGCACCGAAACTTGATCTAATTTTTGGATGATTGCACACGAGTCACTTGGGTTTATCTGATGAAAACAAAAGATGAAGTGTGCCATATTCTCCCTCGCTTCTTTAAAATGATTCATACTCAACTCAATTTGACTCTAAAATCCGAGTTTTCCACCCTATATTATAGTATGGCAATGGAAAAGTCTTGGCGATCCTCTCTCTCTACTTGAATGACACAAAATGGGATTCTTCATCAAACCACTTGCGTCTACACTCCTCAACAAAATGAGAGAGCGGGCTTTATCGGTCACCTGGAAATTGTAGAACTGTAGCAGCTCTCGCAATCGGCAGGTCCTTCCTTTAGTTCAAGAGTGTTAGTACTTGCGGTCCATTAGTTCGATGATTCTTTTTCGCCTTTTTTTGTTGTTGGCTTGTTCCATCCATCTCATAGGTGTAGTCCTATTGTCAAGGGGATATACCAACACCATAGGGAAGTCAAGGTGCGATAAAGAAGTTTTTTCTGAGCTTAGGCGTACCGAAGCCCTTTGGGTTCCAAACCTCTTGTTCTTGTCAAGGACCCGGTCTCAAGGCCGGTCGACCCCACTTGATCCACTAGAAAGGAAGACGACAGAGCGCATCCATCCTCTCACTTCGTTCGAGCGTTCCAAACCAACTCTTTCATAATCGTTTTCAGGCCTTCTCATAGCCTTTGAATCTCCAGCCCTAGACCATACCAACTCGTTTCAGACTCACTTTCCAGCTCAAAATTGAGAAAGTGTTCAACTTCAAAGGTCGGAGAAAGACTAAGACTCTATACAAGCGGATAGGAGAACTTTGCAAGTGCACCAATGCCCCAGTCGCCTCATCAATACGGATTTTAACATTCTCTTACCGATGCGTCAACACAAGATTATGTCATAATCGAAAATGGGTAGATGGGGGATCCTTACCCAGACAGCAATGGACTTGATGGTTGCCACTTCCTCACATAGAGGTTGTGGTCTGCCACAAACCAACCTCTATTTCCTTCCGAACTCATTGACTAATCAACAGCGTATCTATCTCTGCGAGCCAGACGCGTCACCATTGCCGTCGATCTAGTTCAAATGGGATTCCTGACTTGAGGGCAATTTTGAATACCTCACCTACTTATAACCTTGAGTCATAAGACTAACCTTTCCCACAGCTTTGTTAACTTGGTATAATAGTATTATACAGACATTTCCCCTTGTGAAACTGAGAACAAATCCCTTTTAAATTGGAACCGAAGTGGTCCATTGGACTCACTGTAGTGTTCTTCCAGCATCAACCAGAGAGTTCTGGCCGGGTGTATTGGCATGAATGTCTCATGCAACTCTGGAATTAACGGGCGGCACAGCAATATCTCCAAAACCAAGTTGTTGCTTACCGTCCAATGCTAACTGGATTTCATAAACCAGGGGCGTAGCGAATTCCTGCCTGAATTAGCAGATTCGTTTTATGCGGTTTCCTTGATCAAAGACCAAGGAACCATGCATAGCACTGAATAGGGAGCCTAGAGTAGACCAGCTACATCTAAGACGTGACGTTCAATGGATGCATAAAGATGTTGGGCTCGGCCTTGAATACAATCATTAAGTTTCAAGTACCAGATCTTCCTAGTGGCATACCACCAGAAAAACTGTAGTAACCAATCCTATTTGTAGATCAATAAAAAAAGAGCAGTAAGAGTTGCAACAGGAGCTGAATATGGAAAAATCAATAATTTATCCAAAAGCTGCATTTCTCGAAGTAGCATTCCCAGAGGACGAAACCCTTGCTTCTTTATCCCCGAGAAGAGTTCATGAATCACTCAAAGGAGTCTTTGTAGTCGCATCTGAGTCGGCATCCCTATCCATATCTTTATGCGCAGGGGCATATAAATCTGTAAAATCAATTTCCCCCACCCGAATTGGCTAAATATAGTGTATAATGTGGGTCTTGTTCCGATGTCAAATCTAGGGAATCAATCTTTTAAAAAGGCATCTCGGAGAAAGGGGACTGATAACCATAAGGCGAGCATGAATTTATCCAGTGTGGTATACCGGGTTTCAGCATCGTTGAAGACTTTGCCGATGTAGTAATTACCGGTAGATGATTTTCGCCGTCCATCCAGACAAGGCCCATGCTTAAGGCATAGGGCGAAATTGCAATGTAAAGCCCCAAAGGTTCCGCGTTCAGAGACGTAGTAGCCGAGAAATTTTCCACTCTGGACTGCGAAGAAGCATTTTTCTGGGTTCACTTTTAGACCATATTCATGCACAACTGTAAAACATTGTGACCAATTGGTCGTTTTCATTGATAGATTTGACAATCATGTCATCGACGTACACTTCCATAATCGAACCTATCCACTTTTCAAACTGTTTACAAGGCGTTGATAGGTTGCCCCGGCATTTCTAAGGCCGAAGGGCATGACCACATAAGAAAAGACTCCCCGCTCAGTGAGAAAAGCGATCTTCTTTAGCCAGGAAAATCTGATGGTATCCTTGGAAGGCGTCCATCATGCTGAGGAGGGAGCTTCCCGCGGTGGAATCAACGAGCTGGCTGATAGAAGGATATGGGTCCTTGTCGCAATGCTTGTTCAAGTCGGTGAAGTCAATGAACATTCTCCACCGACCCCCGGAATGACAACCGGGTTGGAGACCCACTTCGTGTATTGCATCTCGATGATGTATGATGTATTTAGCGTCCAAAAGCTTCTGCACCTCTATGTCAATGATTTTCATCTTCGCGGGCGAGGGTGGATGTAATGAAGCTCGACTGCAAGGAGATCTTCAAACCTTGCATTCTCCCATAAAACGTTGGGGATTCTAGTAATTAGCGAGTGCGTTTCACTATCGCAACTAAACGAGCGGAATAATAATAATGTTCTTAACAAGAAAGAGCGCGTACCTTATGAAATGGAACGAGTCAAAAGGAAGGAGCGTGTAGTCGAGTATCAAGAGTGGCTGTCAATGTTGAATGAGCTCCTGTTCCAGAAACGAACTATATGCCACCTGCGAGTGATCTAACGAGAATCCAATTTCATAGTTTATTACTAGACATAGACATCTTTGATGGGGAGTTCTCGAAACGATTTCCAGGAATATCATTGACTAGATTTTAAAATGAAGTGGTTATTTCAACGAAATCGAATGATGAAGGAATCTTCGACACGAATGCTGGATATGGGCGAAAGATCTCAGTCTGATTTCCAATCTCGATTCTATAGGACTTCAACCAAGGGGCGTAAGCGAAGCTATTCTCTGTTCAATACGCCCGAAAGTTCTCTTTGCCCTTAGTCTAGTCTTGGGTTCAGTGAATAGGGAAATACAGACTGAAGCAGAGAAAGAACAGAATCTCTTGGTCTGACGGTGAAGTACCCAGCAGAACGTAAGGCTGGGAAAGACCACCACAAGAAACTTAAAAAGGGATAAACTTCTCCAATAGAGTATTAAAATGAGTTCTCTGAAGATTTGTCCCTTCCGGATGATCTGATGGAGGCTCGATGTAAATTGAGGGTTGGTGAGTCAAGCAGCCAGACCCAGAGCCAAAGTTGAAAGTTCAGTTAGGTAACTTACCTGAGTTGGTGGATTGCTTTGGATGCTTCCTGTTTAAAGGACTATGCTTCTAAGCGGCATTAACATCAAAGATAGGATTCATTCGGTGGAAGTCAGGATTGAAGCACAGTTGTGATTCCGCTTTCACCACTAATAGACAGAACAGACAGAACGGCTATGCGCAAAAGTCAGGATCTCCACTACTCTATACCGACTTCTCTAACCCCGTCTTCACCTTATCTAGGTAAAGCAATTCAAAGGAGGATAAAATACACCTAAAATTTTTCTTTATCATTTGACTTCCTGCCATTTCTTCGTTCCTCGTACTAACGCGAAGAGCTCTTCAAACCTCTATCTTCTTTGATGTCCAACAAAACCTTGGGTACAAGACAAGCTGACTCGAGAATTGACAGGCTTTACGTCTGGTTGTTGACTCACAAACAGGATGGCTACCGATTCCATAAGTGAATGAGAACACTAGGCTGATCCGGGAAAGATTGTTGATTGGATTGAATTAGCCCCGTTCACTTCGACGCTTTCCAGCAATTCACTTTAGAAAGATGGCTGCATTCCAAAAAATAGAATGAGATTGAATTGGTATATCCATGAATTGGATAGGAAGCCGTACCACATGGCGAAATTTTGGAGTAGAAAAATGGAATTGGCTTTACCGACGGCCCTTGATAAATGATCAAAGGATTCCACCGCTGACAATAAGACCTTGGCGCGGGCACTCAAGCCCTTTCCCTAGCTGCGCGTGGGGCATGAAGGATTGCTTACTCTGTAAGGACTAAAGAACAAGAACTCCGCTACTATGAGTAGAATAGCCCTCGTTTCTCTATTAGTATACTTGAACTCTCTTAAGCGTACACAACAATGGAGCTCGCAGAGAGCGTACAACTATCTTCCAACGTGTGAGCAGTTGAGTGTCAGTGTACCAAACCTTCCTTCACCTTCAGCTGGCTTCGCCCTATCTATTCATCTCTTTTTTCAAATGGATATTTAGGGATCTCTCTTGTTCATAGATCTTGAAACCAGATCAATATCCATTTCTCAATAGATCGAGATATCGATAGAAAGATATAGATCTCTATATGGATCGAGATCCATATCGAAATATGGAAGAACCAACACAACAAGGGCGTAACCAACGGAAGGTTCTCACCCTGTCCCCGACATTGTTCTCCAACGATGTCCCCTGGGGGAAAGGAGCCACCATTCTCTTTCTTCAATCATTCCGATCAGGATGGATGGTTTTCAGGGTTGGTTCGTTTCCTCCTCCTATACGTAAGCAATTCTCTGTCTCCGTTCGTGATCATGTTGGGCGAAAGGTGGTTGTATAGGAGCGGTTGTGAAAGGTAAAAAAACAAACCCCTATCCATTGAAGAGCAAGCTGCCTGGACCACCATTCTGGCCTATTATTGATTGTTAGGGATTTTACCGATGCTGAAGGTAGCTTGCTTACCAAGCCACCCACTTGAGAAGCTAGTCGCCAGAAAGAAGCGACGAGTGACTGATTGGTCTGCTCAGCAAAGGGGTTTATCCTTTGGCGTGTCACTGGGTCGGTGAGGGAACCGAACCCTAGGAGGGGGGGACGACCCGCCGAATTCACATCAGAAATCGCCAACACAAACGAAATCTTTAATTGCGTATAGAAAGAAAACGAACCAAGGACCTTTTTGCTGGTTTCTTTGGAAGTCGGGGCTGAGGCCGTGTTGGAAGAATGGCTTTCAGTTTGGTCCCTTTCGTCCAGTGGTTAGGACATCGTCTTTTCATGTCGAAGACACGGGTTCGATTCCCGTAAGGGATAGGATAGGTACTCATTCCCGGCCGCTTTCAGTTAGTGTTCATTGCTGAGTGATCGTTCGCTATCTGGCTTCCAAAGGCAATTCCATAGCGCCTCTCTCCCAGAAAGCAAGACGAGATCACCACCTCCAATTTTATTGGTTTCTTGGGTATAGGTGGGAGCTGAAACGTATGAACCACTAAGAAAAAAAACGAAAACGACAAGAGTCGCTGATTCGTAGCTTTAACAAGGCCGTGAATGCGAGAGAGATGTGGCTCTCACTTGAACGCCATTTCGGTAAACTACGCACTTATGAAATCGATCATCTTATGCGAGCTCTTTTTGCTGTTACACAAGATAGCTTGTCCATTACGGAGTACTATGTCAAGGTGCAAGACCTTTGGCAGGAAATTGACAGCTTATTGCCGTCTCCGCATTGCCGGAAATGTGGCGAAGAAGGTGCTTTCAATTGTGAATTGAATCTGACTCGGCTGACTCCGTTTTTGGCCAGATTGAATGAGACCTATGTTACCACGCGCAATTTCATCCTTCTGATGGAGCCACCGCCGACATTAGATCAAGTTTATGCTATGTTGCTCGATGTTGAGAATCAATTGTATAAGGGAGCAGAACTCTCTGGTTCAGCTTGACTTGCCCGGAATCCTGCGATATTATCAGCCAGGAGTGTTGGTTCTTCTTCAGGTCACAAGAGTGGGACCAAATCTTCGGCACCAAAGTTTGTTGACCCCAAAGGCTGATTATGTGAGCTTTGTGGCAGACCTGGCCACACGAGTGACACTTGTTTTAGTCAGATGGACACACTGCAAGATTGGTATTTGACTTATAGGAAGCGAATTGGTAAGCCTATCTCTCAAAAGGCCAAGGCTCATTTAGTGGATAGCCCAATGGAGGATATTCCTTCTGTTTTGACCAGTACTGAGGCTGGCATTACGTTTGGAATAAAAAAACCTGGAGTCTCTCCATAAACTTGTCAGATCATTCAGCGTGAACTCACCAGAATCTTAAGGCAGCAACAGGATCACCAGAGTGTTAACATGGCCGAATTTGATGACTTTCTTGGTAACATTTCTTCTCCTCCTCATTTCGAGCATTCTTTTTTACATGCTAGGGCTAGGGAATGGATTGTAGATACTGGTGCCACGACACATATGTGTTTTGCATCTCATTCTTTGAGGCATTTGAGTCAACTTTCTGTCCATACTTTCGTAGACTTGCCTGATATAAAGGACTACCAAGATTCCGTGGTTAATGAATCGACTTCAAAGAAAAGAGAGGATCGTTGGCATTTATTTCCCTTGTCTCATTATTCACTTTGACGAGTGGAAGATCACTTCATTGATTGATTCCATTTTACCGGTATTTTTGAATGAAAATGAATTGAACGTTAGGAACATAGCGCCTTCATTTGCAGTTTATTCTACCATTAATCAAGTTTCAGGTTTTTTATATCCCTTAATACCAGAGTTTGAGACTCAGGCTAGAGGATCCTGACTCTCCTCTCCTGGGATTCTCTGAGTGTCAGATTCGTTTTTTGATTCGTTCTGCCTTCCACTCTATATCCAATATTTTTATCGAAAAGTCGCTCTCTTTGGCCGGCCTATTGATAAAGCGGGAGTAGGGGTTCACACTTATATAGAATAGTCTTGATTTCCAAGATAAGCCTCTGGAGTGGTATTTACAGTAGCTTTCCATTCTAGTTTCTATTTTCTATTTTAAGTCGCTCTTAGAGTACTTGATTGAATATTTTTTCTTTGGTTGCACACCCCCAAAGGAAGAACTGAGAATTTGAACCTAAAAAAATTAGATCTTGTAGCATGTCTTGTAAATAGATAAGATCGACCTCTTCTTCATCGAAGAGATGCAATTTGACTATTTCATATATTTAACCCTATGCGGATCTGGGAGAATCAGAGGCAAGGTTTTCACTATTTGACAGATGACTTTATATATCTGCTCACAGAGATTTGCATATAGCTCTTTCAAAATCAGATCGTTCTTTACATCTGGCATCATGTCAATCTCGGTTAGGTCAGGCAGGCTGCACTCTAGGCGGCTAGTTTACACCCTCTTGAAAAGACTTGCAAAAAGTCTTGTAGATGATGACCTCTCTTTCTTGACTGGATTTCACCACCATAGGACTCGACATTCCTGTGAAGCATATCGTCGAAGTTTAATTACATCAAACCTACCTATACCGACACCCAGAAAGCAAGCAAGTGAACCAACCCTAACGTAGCTTGCTTTATTTGAAGAGGAAAGATAGCCGAAACAAGAAAGATTTTTCTTCTCGGGCTCTGGGCATCATTCCTTTCTGAGGATGACATAGATAGTTTAAGGTTTATAACGAAAAAAAAGGGTTATGTATTGTTACGGTTTACAAAAACTCTGATCCTTTTTTTTGCTAGGTTAGTCTTGTTCCTTCCACGATTAGAATTAGCGGTTTTCCTTAGGACTCTAAGAGCGACTTCGAGGCCTAAAATGCCCATTTTGAAAGCACATTCATCTTTTTCTTTGGGATATTGTAATAAAGAAAGGAAGTTAGACACTCATTCGAATAGCGGAGACCACTCCTCTTTTTCTGCTTTCATAGAAGCCTTCTAGCTCGTTTTAAAGCGTTGAAGAGAGAGGACATTCTAAAGAAGATGGTTGTTGAGTAAGCATCTTCTTTCTAACTACGAGTCTGTTTTAAAGCTCACTTTTAGCCTTTCTGCTGCTAGTTCTGTTCCGCTATCTGCTGTTACTGCTCTCGTTTCCGGTGTGACAGTATGAGTATGAGTAGACGGTGCTCTCTTTCCGGATTCATAACCGGTGCTATTGAATCTGCTGTTAAGGGAATATCACCAGTTCTTTGAATAAGAGCTCTAGGACTTAATGGCTTGAGGGAGGTTTAGCCTAGCCCTACCCTAAGCCCTTTCGGAATAGAATGCTTCTTTGACAAAGCTTCAAGCAAGAAGAAAGAGGCACCTTAATATGGGACGAGCGATACCAATACATATAAAATCCGGCTTGGTGTTAACTGTAGCACTATCAGACCTTGAAGGTGAAGTTAGTGTTCCATGAACTCAATCCCACATAAGTGCTGTGGCATAAGTTATCTAGCTTAATTATATTACTGGTTTACACCCTTTAATAAGTCTTATCTTATGGGATAACATAGACAAGTATGCCTCTATCAATTGGATGTTTGAAAAGGTAACTAGAAATATCGTATAAAGAAGAATCTTACACCCAAGAACTCCCCTCGCCGTAATTCTCTCTGGCCTACAACCCCTACTATACTAATATAAAAAAGAAGCTCCTGCGGGCAACGTTCGAACTAAACGAGAGTCAGGCTTTCTATCTTTTTTGATTGGAAAAACCATTTATTATAGCCCCTAAAATAAATATAAATTCTCAAATCAAAGTCTTCCCTCATTTATAGAGAGAGAAGCGGAAATTTATAAAATATAGCTGCCTATGAAAAATCTTTATTTTTGGCTGGATATTTTCACCTGTAGTCTTTCGAGTAGTAGGTACTTTGACTGGAATCTCAGTGAAACATAATTGCCTGCATCATATCACAGAAGACCGAACGAGTGTAACGATAGTGGAACGAGTATAAAAGGAAATGGAATTCTTCCATTGACGGTATGATAAGGCACCAGAGTGTGTTGGCGGGTTGCTTCTCTTGCGATAATTTCCTGCACAGACTTCAACACACTTTCAACAATAAGACCAACATACCTGGACGAAGTCACTATTTGAGGCATGTCAACGGCGGAGTTAGATCCAAAGATCGAATTTTTTCATTGAATTGAAATCAGTACAGTCTAAGCAAACTGTCTTCTGGGACATTTCCCATAACAGCAACGACACTACTGATAGAACTTTCGGAGGTTGTCAGCATTCCACGAGCGGGGATAAACTCGGCCATCCATATCTTGCAAGCGGTGGGCGCCTTGATTCAAACCCTTCTCGATCCGGAAAGGGCCTTCCCAATTTTTTGCCATCTTCCCTGCTTTCTGCTGCACTTTTCGGAGTACCAGTTCTCCTTCCTTCAAGGAAGGTAGTCGAAGCAGTGAACTTCCTGTGATCAACAAATCATCCACATAGACGGCAATAATAACGCACCCGGAGGAGGTATGTTTGTAAAAAAACACAGAATGGTCAACAGCACATCTTTTAAAACCTGATTGCTCAATAGTGGTGCTGAATTTATGAAACCACGCCCGTGGACTTTGTTTTAGACCAACAATAGCTTTCTTCAACAAGCATACTTGGTCCGCTCCCCGATAACATAGCCTGGAGGTTGCTCCATCAAGACATAATCAGTTAAATCACCATATAAAAAAGCATTTTTTACATCCATGTGAAAAAGTGACCAGCCAAGAGTAACAGCAAGAGAAAGAAGAGTCTGAAGTTCCTCATCCATAGCTGCTTTCCAAGGAGGAAGAAACGCCCGGTTAAGTTGGACAGCAGAGACTGACAATGCAAATTGACGAAACATAGGAGCTAGACGATCATAAGAAAGAAAATGTGAAATAGGATGCTTACTCTTTCGAAGAGCAATGGGCAAATCCAAGTCAGATGGAGATGGAGTAGGTCCAACTACCGGAGCTGCAGGCGTGGAAGAGGAACCTCATCTGAGGATAATGTCAAAGGAGAGGTATGAGTATCACACGGAGGAAAATAGGGTTGAGACTAAAAGAAGGTAACATACGCAGAAACATAATATCGTCGAGTAGGAGGATGATAGCACCGATATCCTCGTTGAGTCCTGGAGTACCCTACAAAGACGCATTTAATAGAGCTAGGGGCAAGTTTATCAAGATTGGGAGAGAGGTCATGAACAAAGGCAGTGCAACCAAATACCTTGGGAGGAAGAGTAAACAATGTATGTTTGGGTAGGAGGCAGTCAAAATAGCATCAGACCATAGAGAATCGGGTACATGCATTTTGAACATTAGGGTCCGTGCAATATCAAGTAGATGCCTATGTTTGCGTTCGGCCACACCATTTTGTTGGGATGTATAGGGACATGTGGTGTGATGAATAACGCCTATGGAAGTGCAAAATGCTTGAACAGAGGATTGCACAAACTCTAAGGCATTATCAGTTCGAAGTATTTTAGGGTTCAAATTGAGTCCGAACTTCAGCAAAGATTTTCAAATATCAAGAATATAAGCACGATTTTTTCACAAATATGTCTAACAAACTCGAGAGTAATCATCAACAAGATAATATCTAAAACCAGAAATAGACGGATATCGGGAAGGTCCCCCGACATCACAATGAACTAATGAAAAAGGACTATGACTCGAGACTAAACCAAGACGACGAAAGTCCGCCCGATGATGTTTTCCTAACTGACAGGATTCACAATCAAAAGCAGATATAGAGAACCATGGTAGTGCTTGTTGCAGGCGAGAATGAGAGGGATGACCCAAACGGTAGTGCCAAAGAATGGAGGGCTCTGAGAAGGAGGTCTGATATGCAAGACCAGGAGGAATGATGTCCTGAACAAGCTGGTATACCCCAGGGCGGACTTTACGGCCCAAACCAATCCTCTTCCCCGTCTGCAAGTCCTGAAGAGTACAATGAAATGGGTGAAAGGTTATTGAACACTGAAGCTGGTGAGTGAGAGCACTAATTGAAATAAGATTAACAGGAAAATCAGGGACATAAAATGATCAAGAGAAAGAGTTGGTGATAAGGATACAAACCTTCACCTAGGACAGGGCAAGTATTTCCATTGGAAATGGATACTGACGTAATAGGCGAGATTGGGACAAATTGATAAAATAAACTACGAGTACCTGACATGTGGGAAGAAGCGCCGGAATCAAGGATCCATGAAGGTGAGGAGGACGCCACAAAAGCAGTATTACCTTCAGTAGTAGGATTCACATGTGAAGCCATCGCTGAGGACTGCTGAGTCTGAGAAAGTCGGAAGGCTGCATACTCTTCAGCAGAAAGGGTCACTAGAGAAGATGACATAGACTGTGGAGATAAAATAGATGTAGTAGAGGCAGTACCCAATGAACCAGAAGTACTAGTAGCAGTTTGGGCCCATGCAGGTCGACGAAATTTCGCCCAACACCGATCAGAGCTATGGTTGGTATGACCACTGTGCTGACAAGGCTGTCGAGGACCACTTAAGTTCCGAAGGAAAGGATACACAGAGGAGGATGTTGTAGACATGAGAGCAAGCCGAGAGAATTCCAAATCAACCAGTTAAAAAATATGCATCCTTTCGTCACCCGAGTGCTGCAAAAAATAACCAGCTTCACCTCCTATTTCTCTTCAGAAACTTCAGGATAGCAACTCTGCTTAGAAACTGTTTGCATACGAGTATTCACAATCACTTCACATTGAACCTTGGTCTTCAGAGGCAAGTCAAAGAAGCCCAAGCTTTCCGCTGATTTCCGACGCCGTATCAAACCAGAGCCTTTAGCCAATCGTGGCTCAGTATCACGTTCGACGATCAATCGAGGTCCGGGTGGGAATTCCCGGAGTAGATAAGAAAGATGTCGACTGCTGCGGTGGCGTTGGTGCTTGTTATCACAGCTCAGCTGCCTTTGGGGTTTGCTTTCTCATCCACTGTACCCGCACTCCAGTGGTCGCATAATCTGGATGGAGTGAAAGAAATTGTTGATTACAGAGTTCTCTCTCCAAGAGATTTAGCCAAGTCTGTAGCCATCTGCTGTCTGCAGTCGGGCCGTTCGTTCTTGAATTCTTCGTTGATCCATCGCTCCTCTTGTTTGATCGCTTCACTCGTCTGCCCCCTTCCTAACAATAGTTTACCTAATAGAATGCCATTCCATCCAAATCAAAGTCGATTTCTGGATAACATAATAGAAAGAAAAGCATCGACCACGCTGAGTTCATTTAAACTATATGAGTTTTCTCCAAGTACCACATCTCTGGACAGGGATAAGCTTATGCAAAAGGTGACAAAGTTGTTAGAAAATCCTATTCTAAAAGAAATGGTGTATATAAAAAAACTCCAGGTATATTGTTCTACATACTAATAGGTAGAATCATGGAATTCGTACAAACTAAAAAGATCCCCTCTAGGGGAATAGGTTGACTTTATTTTATATTGATGGATTTTTATTTAGAGCTAGTTTCTTACTTTTTATTTGAGTTGTTAAACAATTCAGGATTAAATTGCTTTTGGTCTAGGTGCCTGAATACCGCAATTGTTGGATTTGAAGATAAGAGAACACAAAAACTTGATAAGATTTTTAAGTTAGACTTCGTACTTCCTGTATGGGGATTGACTGCTAAAGTGCGCACAGGATTCAGGGGAGGAAGAGTTCTTGTCTTATTAGCGACTTTGTTAATCGCGGGGGACAAAACAGAGCTCCTTCCTTTGATACTATAGCAGGACTGTCTCGGTCGAGACGGACCTTCCGACAACGCATTCAATAGCATAACATAAGGCTTCGCTACCTGCCTTCTCCCCCAAATAGTGAAAGATCTTCACCATATCAGGGACCTCGCTAACCTTCTCGGCCAGTTACTCTACCCACTGGGGTTCCCTCCAGCCTCTAGATGAATAAATCAAAGAAGAAAGCACAGAACTATTGAAACCCTACGGTCGGGTCCTGGATACCATCCTGGATTTTGCCACGCAACTCTTGCTCCTTGAAGACATGCCGGAGGCAGAGTCAACTGATGAAGGACAGCCAGATACTCAACTCGAGATTTATCTCAATGCTCTCACTGGTCGGACCGTGCACAAGACGATGCGAGTTCACGCAAAGGTGGGTGTGCGCGTCATGAATGCACTGATCGATAGCGGCTCTCCCGCCGATGATGCTGGATTCAGAATGCGAGGGCGTTCCAAAATTTACTTTTATATTAGGGAAAGAAAAAATCCTTCTGTAGATCCAAAGCGGGGTATTTTGGTCTAATTGCAGGCAGGATCTGAGCTTCAACCTGCATCAGCTTGCCACAACGAGAACAACAATCCGGAGCCAGACCTCCAACTAGTTCCCTGGACCTGTTTCCGGGACATTGAGGAGGAAGTCATGGGAGAGGCGTAAGGTGCTCTGTCGGAGAAATATGTCCTCCCCCGATGTACGCATTGTAGGCGGTCATCATAAACATCAGCATCTTGTAAATCTGCTCCTGATTCAATCCATCCAATGAGATCGTCCGATGAGAGAACCCTGAAGGAAAGACTGACTTCTCTTCATATGATAGGTTCATTGGTGCAGCTCTTGCAAATTTCCCAAGAGCGTTCTTTCCTCCACCATCAGTGCTGGAAATTTATGATGACTCGGTGACAGTAGTTGACGCCAAGCTCTCTGAGTCACTTCCCGTACTATCAGAGTACTCAGATTGACTGGAATCTGATGACGATTAACATGCTTGCTGCACATCGCCACTATCATTCCCAGCGGCTAGTCGCCTGATTCTTCTCTCCTTCCCGGGTGGTAGGAGCGAGAAAGCTTCTCCGTCCCTTATCAACATTCCCATGTCACCCTATCTTGTTGTAGCAGAAGACGATTCCGGCTTCTGGTCAGAGGGCCTCTGGAAAGGCTAGGGATGGATGATGCCTGGAACCGGAACTTGAAGGGAAGCTGTGACACCTTCGGAGACTTTGGTGGCTGTCTATTGATTGGCCTTGTAGGAAGTCTCTTTGAAAGAGAGAGGGTAGATTGTATGAAAGAAAGACGGATCCTCCACTATAGGAGCCCGTTCCTCTTTGATTCGAGAGTTGGAAAGATTCTTGCCAAGACATTCAATCCGGTTCTTGCTAATACCAGCTTTGAGCTGGCTTCTGTCATATAGACAAGGGAAAAACGTTGTGAAATGAGATGCCACTATCGTCAGCGATTTTCCCAGACTAGTCACAACTCTTCATGAAGTCAATTGAATCGATCCTTCACTTGGTCAACTCGGGCAAGTCTAAATAACCTATCTCTGAGTTCTGTTCCATTTCAATAGGGCAGCTTTCCGCGGTATAGCCTTCGGAATTGGGAGTAAGATAGACCCTGCTCTTTCACTAAATCAAGTTAGAACCAACTCGCTTACTAGCTGATCGGGAGACTCGCCAGTTCACTACACAAATCCCCCTTGAACCCGCTGCTCCAAAACGAAATTCGGCAACTTCATTGCTTTTCATAATGCAGCATTCTCACGAAAAGAACGAATTGACTCTGATCCGCTTACCCTTAGAGCAACAAACAGGAGCTATTCACACCCGACGAACAGTGCTATTTACTTAAAATTCGTTACGACCGGTTGCTCTCAGAAGAGCTGCTGAAAGCTGAGTAGTGTTATGGTCTTGTTTGTATGCAGGTTTTCTTTTCTATATTCTCCACGCTTCAAGTAGCAAGGTAGAAAGGGGCTAGGCACTTTCGAATTCCAAGGGCAGGCACTGCATTGCTTTCCAATTTGTTGGATCGTAACACGAGGAGCGCTGGGAGCTAACAACCAACGAAGGGAGTGGTGCGGTCGGCCTATTCCCTTTGAGGTATCCTACCTTCAAACCATCTACTCTGCTATCGACCAACCGGTTCTCCTTGCCCAGAAAAAGGACAAAAGGGATAAATTGATTATTCATCTGTCTTCTTCTCTCGGGCTACTCCTACCATAGGACATGAATTCAGAATCTAGGTAATGAAGCTCGACTTAGCGGTTACTCCCATGCTTTGGGCGAAGGGAATCTAACACTTTCATTAGTTAGTGTACCTTGCTACTCCCACTAGAGCACTAGTAGTCCCCTATTTGCCCGGAATAAGAGTACGAGAGAGGTTATGTCTGTTGTGTCCTCCTTCACAAGGGTTTGACTTTCCTTGCTTTTTTTTTTCCTCCTCGTCTTGGTGACTTCAAATCGCAGGATCCGACCCTTGTCACGAGCTAGTTGAAAATGGATCCCATTCTCATTCTCAATTTCATCCCAAATGGGCTTCGGATAAACTGAATTTGCGTACGAATGAATTGGCAATAAAGGAGTTGACTAACGCTCGTTCCACTTGATAAAGATTTGATAACGATGAAGTCTGAATTCCATAGAAAGAAATTATAGTAAGGGCCTAACTGCTGTCAATTGACTAGTTGGTCTCAACGAGCCTATCCCGCTGGTCTTCCCCTCTCCCGCTGGTCGAGCCTATCCACTGGGGGATATCCTATCCACTGGTTCTACCGGACGCAACAGTCGTGCCCACCTTATAAGTTCATTCAAAACTACGAAAGATTTGCCCTGTCGATCCCTCATATACATTCGGCCCTACCCACTGGGGGATATCCTATCCACTGGGGGATATCCTATCGTATATACCCAACAGCTTAAGTCTAACATGGCATTCAAAGCCATTCACTCTTCCGGTCGTACTTATCCTTAGAAGGTTTTGACCTCGTCTGGCGGAGGCACTTAAGCAGATCTTTCTCGCGAGCAAAGAAAGGTGCGCAGCGGAGGAAAGCTATGGCCTGTTCAGAAAGTAGCTATCGCCCTAAAATCAAGTAAATTCGGTGAGTCATGGCTTTCACATTCATTCCTCTTGTCAGCTAGCTCTGCCATGCGGACGTGTGGTGCTTTCTAAGTGCGTAAGATTAGATAGGTTCGGGCAGGGAAATGAGAGGATGAGAAGAAGACACTACCAGAAAGGTGAGCTGATGAAAGGGACTCGTTCACCTAGAACTACTGCCTATCAAGCCTCGAACCCATACTGATTAAGTCGACCCCTTAATCTCTCCTTCCATGAACTTTACCCAGCAACAGGGCTAACATTTGATTCAACTGCTAACAAAAGCATAGGGAAGCTAGAAAACAAAAGAGGTACTTATGGCAAAACGCGCTGATCCGAAATTAAGACTCTATGACCGGGATACGGGAGATCTATGACGGGATACGGGCTCGATAGGCATATTCTCGACTGAACTAAATAAAGGTAAGGAGAGGGATGATTTTGATTCTTTCACTCTCGTATAGGTGAACTTGGGCAAGTTAATCATAATACGTCACATTTCCGTAAGCCTAAAAACGTATACTTTCCTACTCGTCGATAATCTTCCTAACTCATATCTTTTATACAATCAGCTACAGGTCTAGTGTACCATTTACTCTTTCGCTTCCGGTCGGAATATATCGCAGCAACAGTCCAAAAATCTTCTTTCACGTAGTATGATCTTATAACTTATGAGTTAAAGTCAAGCTTAAGAAAGCGATTCTTCTTTACCTGATCTTCTAACTTCTTAGTTTATGTAATGTAAAGCTTAAGAAAGCGATTTATTCTTTACTAAAGCTTAAGAAAGCGATTCTTCTTTATGACCTGTACCTGCCTCTCCCTCGTCGTGGGGGGACCAGCGCAGAGCATAAGGACGGATCGGGGCATAGGGTATTATGTACCTGTATATCTTATATGAGTCCCTACTCGGAAGCCGAAGCCTTAGGAAATTATTATAGTATGGCTCAGAAGCCGAAGAGCTAATAAGTCCCTACTCGGAAGCCTGAGGTGCTGCCTCAACATCCGAATCTGGGGGTGCCTACTATGAAGCCTAAGCCGGAGGTGCGTACTCAGAAGCTGAGGGGAGCCTAAACTAAAAAGGCGAGGACCTCCTTGTTCCCTACTCAAGATCCGAGGACCCCGCAACCCTAGGAGAAGCCGGATCTACTTTAGCCGCAACTGCTACAGCTCCTTTATCCGCAAAAGCGGGATCTACTTTTGCAACTAAGGAAGCACCCGCCCTAGCAACAGTTTAAAGAGCGGGAGCCCTAGCTACTGCATCTCCGTATTCTTATAGAAGATTAGTCTACAATAGCCCCAAAGGAGATAAATAGCCCCAAAGGCCCTACTTACTATAATTAAGTTCTAATCCGCCTGTATATAATATAAGTACCTCTGCTATGCAGAGTAGATAAATAGCCTTTGGGGCTATTTACGAAAGGAGATAAATAGCCCCAAAGGCCCTACTTACTATAATTAAGTTCTAATCCGCCTGTATATAATATAAGTACCTCTGCTATGCAGAGTAGAAAAATAGCCAAAGGGGCTATTTACGACTAATCCGAAACTATTCAACCCTTACTATATATTTGAAAGATCTACTTACTATTTTGGCCCTAACTTAATTAAAGCGAGCTATCCAAATATCAGTTTCAGTGCCCTTTAGGTCGATCCCGTCGTTACACTTGGCCCTAAATTATTACCAGTATAATTGCGAGGTTATATTATAGTAAGGCGGCCCTCTTCTTTTCCGGACTCAAATCTCGGGCTAGCTACTAGCTCAACTTCAAGGATAAGATCCGGCTCCTTGGTTTAATCTGTTCCTGTTGCTGCTGGCTCCGCTACTTTCATTCCAGTAGCTAGACGAGTTAAATCAGTTCCGGTTGCTTAAGTAGCTGCTTTCCGTTGCAGCTTGCGTTTCATAAGCTTAATCGTAGGTGAAAGATGGTCTTTATTCGTCCCTCCCCGTTGCTCGAGCCCTCTTAATCATTTGAGTTATTGTCCTCGTCCCGGCGAACTATAGGTGCTACGCCTGATCACTGAACTCGAATTGGAACAGAACTCGTAAGGATTCCCGGGTACAAGCTTTATAATGAATCTTGTCCACTCCTCAAAGTCGAGCTACCGAGCGTAAAAGGTTGTTCGTTCCTCTCTTCTCCCGCGTATCCGATAAGTCGAGTGTATTCCCCCCGTCGTTCTCACTCGGAATTTATATTTCTTTTAGGGGACTTCTGAGCCTCAAACCCGAATTAAGCTACCCCTATCCTGCAACTCAATATAAAAAGTGCCTACCTTCTTTCTTTCCTAGAACTGCAGCAGCAGCTTCTTGAGTTGAGAATTCCTGAAGTTTATTATAAGTTGCCATGAACGGCATCTTGTTTGATTCTTTACCTGTTGCTAAAGGAGCTACGCCAACTGGTGCCTAGCCTGAGGAGAAAAACACAGGCACCAGCTTCTTTGAGTCCCGAGCCCGAGTCCGTAGAAGCTAATCCTATAGTGGAATAGGACCTTCCCTAATTCCCACCTACGGGAAAAGATAGGCTATTTAAATTATCCGAGTGTGCTAGGACAACTGAAGCTACTGCTGCTAATATAGTAAAGGCATAAACAACAGGACTCTTTCCATGAACTCACTCTTTATCTGTTAATGGAATCTCTTTCAACAGGTGCGGTGCCTTATTGAATTGAACCCATATTGAGCAGCTGCCGGCAATATAACTTATAATGATAGTTCACTCGTTCCTTTCACCCAATGGTCGAGCGTAAATAAGGAGCGAAGCCTCTTAAGAACTCTAACCCCGCTGCTACCGAACCGGCCCTAAAATATAGTAAATTAAAGAAAAAACTATCAAACCGGAAACAACAACAGGAGCTGCAGCCTTTGATCTTCATTGCCTACCGCGGAGAGAGTATAATGAATATATGGCATATAACCATCTCAGTCTCTTATCTTTCCCTCGTACGCAGGTGGAGTCCTTGAAGTCCGGAAAAGAAGAGCTGAAAAGGACTGCAGCTGAGCTAGCGTAGGCTTTTTTAAACTTATCTCTCATCATCCCTATCCTCCTCAAATGAATCCCGTACTCTTGCAAAGGGTCAACTACTATTGAAAGAAAAGCTTCATAGGGAGCGTACCACCCTTTAGCCTTTTGCCGTTGCCGTTGCCCTCTTTTAAGCTTTCTCTGAACTCTTCTTTTTAACCCCGGGCATTTGCTTCAACATTAAATACGTACAAAAAACCATGAACAGAAGGAACAGAAGGAACTCTAACTCCTTCACCCTCTCCTGAGCTCGTAAGTGCACCTGTATATGTTTCTAGTCCCGTAATTCCCTCACTTAGCTTCTCTCTTCCCTCGCACCTCTCTTTCTCTTCTTTCTTTCTCACCTGATTAACCTGACACACAGAATCTATCAAGCAGAAGAAAAAGCAAAGGTACGACTGAAATGAAAAGGAGTGTTAGAATAGGCTCGAGCGAAAGCGAGAGGAACGAGGGATACCGACGTCTCGCAATTATACTGGTAATAATTTAGGGTATGTAATAGCTCGCAATTATACTGGTAATAATTTAGGGCAGACTATAATAAGTAAGGGAAGAGTGAGAAAGACTATAGTAAGTAGGGGCGCACTTTAGATATACAAAGTTTGATCAATCGCCTGAACTTGCCTTTCTTTGCTCAGTCAGAATTTCAGTGCCCAAGTCAGATTTCTAAAGGGTGAGTGAAAGTGAATAGAGAGAGGATCCAGTAGTGGACGCCCGGAAGGTCGATCCCTCTTCTATAGCCAGTCTCCTTACCGGGCGCACGCGCGTATCCACATCCATTTTCATTTTTCATTCTTATCCAGAGGCAGAAGTACGGGTTAGCCAGAGGAGGGGAATTGAACTCCATACAAGAAGTACGCATAAGCTCGAGGAAGGAAAAAAAAGAAAAAAAAAATTTAATTTAGAAAACAAACTAGCTTCCCCACTTCGGAGATCAAGGCAGTCAAGTAGTAAGACCTTCGTTCAGAGAAAGAATTGTAATCAACGGGATCTCTTTCTCTCGACTTTGATCTGACTCCTCCCTTACTATATATTTCCGAGGAACTTTAATAAGTTCTCGACCTTGCCTAGGGAAGTGAACTGACCGGAACTAATAAAGGTCAGGAAGGGAGCTTACCTCATAAAGGGAAGCTACCGAACCTAAGCTAAGAAAAGAAAGGCTCTACTTCCGCCAGGTTCAAGTTCATTCCATTAGTGAGGCTCATTAAGTATTCGTATTATAAAGAACCCGGGATTGGCTAAATTGGATTATTAGCGGGATCTCTCGACTTTGATCTGACGATACCCTGACTTTTTGGATGCAAGGGTCTCGTAAGATAGGCTCGACCATAAGGGAGAGGGAGAGAGAGAGGGCCGAGTGAGAAAACAAACTTTCATATGAAGATACTGAACACCATTTCAGTATCTTACGCGTCCATTCTTTTCTTTTCTTTTCTTCCGACTCTAAAGAGAGGAATGGTCATTCCTATTGCTATATGCACTGCTTATGAAAGGTTGTATCCCGACCGAGTAAGTCGCTTTTTCTAGTTGAATCTGTGCCCTCTGCTTTTAGAGTGGAATCCGTTCCGGGTGCGCGACGTCGTTATCACTCGTTCGTCGCTATCGCAGGTCGTGCCCAAAAATATAGCCAATATATATACAGGGGGATTAGAACTTATATTATAGTAAGTGCGGAATTTAATTTCTTTTAGGGCCTAAAAAATAAAAATAAATTTCGTAAATAGCCCCTTTGGCTATTTATCTGCCCAATATATATACAGGGTAGCAGAGGAACTTATATTATATACAGGCGGATTAGAACTTATATTATAAATGCAGGGCCAAAGGGGCTATTTATCTCCTTTACTATATTTTTGGCCCCTAATATAAAAGTAAGTTTCTCGTCGTTATCACTCCTTCCTTGGGTTGGACTTGAGTTGGCCTTAAACTACATCCTATCCAAGCACAGATCTAGCTTTTTGCGGTCCTCTGCTTTCCGGAGACGAGAGACAATGCTTCCACCTCTGAGTTCAGTCTAGCTGATAAAGGAGGGTGCGCCTAGCTCTTCTTATCATTATGCCGCCGAAGACATAGGGTCGAGTAAAGATCTGAATTTATATTTATTTTAGGCCTCGCTCTATCCTCACGTGAGGGACTACTCTTTTGACTTCTTTTTGTCCGTAGCATATCTAACCTTACTGACTTGAAACTGCGAACTAATGGATATGGGCCTCAGAAGATCAAAAGACATTGGGCAGCGTTCTGGATCTAACTTAAGCATCAGACTCAGTCGGCCAACTCTGATAAGGGAGCTCTACCTTTTGCGAGAGTGCCTCTTCCTTTCCTCCTCTAGCTTTGAATCCAATACTGCACTCGAGCTGATGCGATAGGGTTTGGAGCGGTTGATAGTTATTTTATAATAAATAAAGGAAAGAATTAGGTATAGGTGCTCTTAGGTGCGTAAGGACAGAATGAGACCTTTCTTCCTTCATATCTTAGGTCAAGATCGAGACGGAGCATCTTAGTGGGCTCTGTCAAGGAAGTGAAAGAGGCATTCCTATAGGTTACCATAGACCCTATGCCTACGATTCCAAGGAGTTTCTTGCCCTTTCCCCAATTTACTATATTTTAGGCATTGGTTGGTCGATCTGCTTCGCACCATTGCTTCTATTTCGATGGTCAGAACTCTTCCTTTATCCTTTTTTCATGGCCTAAAATAAATATAAGTTGCTTCGCGCCTTTCGCTCCTGACAGGACGCACCTTGAGCTCCTTTCAAAGATTAGGTCTATTCGATCAGGAGATAGACAGACTTGACAGACAACGGATAAGCGAAGTCGAATTGAACAGAAAGAGAGAACTCTCTCATCCCAGGGAAACTCCGAATACTGGCCCATATAATTCGCTCGTCACTTTCGTTCTCTTCGTTTCGTTCGCTCCTATCGAATGAGTCTCTTCTCTTGATAATCGAATGCTCAATTTCTACGTCCATACTATAATAAATTCGAAGACATAGCTTGAGCTAATCGCGTTCCTTGCACACGCAGAGCTATTCGGCCGGTCCACGAACTGAGAGCTCCATAGCCACCTTGCCCCGCTTGAGCACTGTAACCATAGTCCATCCTCCTCTTTCCCGAAGTAGGCATAGAATTTGACCCGTGCCATTGTGTCGTGCTCCTTTGCCTTTGCTTTCGGCTACACATCACTTCCCCATACTATAATAAATTCCTCCTCTTCCTCGTTAAAGTCTGACCCGGTCTTATATCTGCCTTTTTCGGAATAGATCGTATTGGCAGATCGGACTTGTTCCTTCAGCGTATCAGACCATAGCCCTTCTCTTGATTCTCTTTGGGATTGGGCCAGCTACGCCTACGCACTCTCCTCTTTATCTCGGGAGCTACAACACTCAATCGGAGGCCATGACGCGAAGATATCTCGATGGGAAATAAGAAAGTCCCCGCTATAGAAGCGAAGTCGGAGAGGTTCCTTACTTAGACCCGTTCCGCGGAGCCGTAGACGAGCTCACTACTGATTCACTATTCTTTGATCTTCCGGACAGGGGAGGGACGAGTGCTACTGACCTCTCTGAGCCTTTGAAGTGGAGTTAGCCTGCTTTGCATTCTTCTTTTCTCCATCCAATATAGAAGTAATTTTCCTAGAACTCTATCTTGCTCGGGTCTACGAATGGACAGACTCTAGTATCCGCAACTGTCTACTGAAAAGGATGGGTCTCGCCTGCTTATCTTATAATCATTCCCAGTTGCAGTCCTAGAAGGATGAATTGACTGACTTCCCTACTAGGCAAGGCACTCTCTTCCGTGAGCCCGTACTATCTTGCCCGGCTAAACTTCTCTGCGTCACTGCTCGTTCGCTCCTCTCCTTTCATTAGACTGGAATGATCTCGCGTAGCTCGTACCCACACCCTTCTTTCATTGGAAGATAGGAAGAACTCTGCTATTCGATCCGGGCCACTCATGAAGTCAAGGGTCTTAATTCACTGTGCTTCGCCTAGTTTTTAAAATGTTTTTAAAATTATACTTATCTTTAAAGTCTTTGAAAAACTTAGTTTAAAATTTTTGATTTGAAAATTAAAAGCCAAAATTAGACTTAGCCTAAGCACTCTTAGTAGAAATTATGCACCTATAGACTTAGCTTACTACATCTCACAAAGCACACTAGATAACTTTCTTGTGTAATATGAAACCTAGAATGGTGTGAGATGTATGAGTAAAAGCCTGAGTTTTAGATGCTTATGTACATGCATCAAACCAAAACTTGAGCTAAAAATAAAAAATATGGATCAAGTTAAGTGTTCCTGCTTAGTAAAGGTTAGTTGGAATGATACACTTTAACTTGACTAATCAGTCAATACTAATGAGATAGACATGTGCCTAAAGGATGATATTTTTTTATCTAAGTATTTTTATGTATTATATATATGACATGCTAGGACTCGAACCTAATTTTTTGCGTAATTGAAATTTTATAGTTTCAAACTTTTTCAAAAAATCACCCTCAAGTTTTAACAAAGGTTTTTGATTATGTCAAAGGGAGAAAGTATGAGTGAAGTTAAGTTAAAATAAATTTACTGAACTTGAAAAATGACTTGAAAAATTGCATTGAAATATGAAAAAAATTTAAAATATTACCTTAAAATTTTTAATGTTATTACTCAAAATTATCTTTTCAAAATATTTCTAAATATTTTTCAAAAGTTTTAATAGTTTTTTAACCAAATTGACAAAGACAAAACCATGTCAACTTTAGGGGGAGAGAAGAAAAATTTTTTCAAAAATATTTTTCTAAGTAGACCTTAATTTTAAGGGGAGAACTCTTGAGTAAAGGGTAAGTCAAAACATTAATTTTTCTTGTTAATGACTTGAAAATATGCTATGATTATTTCTGTCATAGCAATTATTTACTTAACTTAGAACCTAGGTTGCATAATTAATAAAAGAGAGATTGTTGGTGTAGGAAGCATTAGATGATCAAACTTGATTTTTGATAATGGAAAAGAGTTCAAGTTAAGTTTGAAAAGTAGACTAATAAGTTGAATTGAGTATGCAAGTAGTATAGGAAAGTCCTAGTAGTGGCTAGGCAAAGGAAGTCTTGATCTGGAGGATTGGACAAAAAAGACCTAGTTTGGAGGACTGGGCAAGGAAGACCTGATCTGGAGAATTGGACAAGAAAGACCTGGTTTGGAGGACTGGGTAAGGAAGACCTGATCTAGAGGATTGGATAAGGAAGACCTAGTTTGGAGGACTAGCAAGGAAGTCCTAGTCTAGAGGACTGGGCAGGAAGACTTAGCAGATCAGAGCACCAGGCAAAAAGTCTAGTCGGGTTTGTAGGATCAGACGTCTAGCAATGGAAGACGTGGGGGTCGAGGATCAAAGTTGAGCAAAAGTCTAATAGGTCTGGAGGACCTAGTTGAGAAAAAGTAAATTCTCCCGAGTGGAGTGGGTGAGAACACATTCCTAGTAAGGAAAACAGTAGGCATCAGTTTGACCTAGGATTTCACTAAAAACTTAAAGTCAAGACCAAATAATTTATAAAAATTATTTTCCTTCCTATAATTTTATTTTCTAGACTAATTTGTAATGAAGGAAAGGAGAGACCAGAATTTTATGTTCGGGACATCCTTATTTTGATCCAGCCGATCAGACGGTCCAGGCGCCCGGAAGGAATCCAAGCGACTAGACATCAACCGAACGGGTTAGCAAGGCGAATGAGGTGGCAGAGTCCTAGTGGTCGGGACACCTCAGCCTCTAGGCGCCTGGATCTGGATAAGACATTGCAAAGTCAAAGTTAATTCTGTAACTTCGATATCAGCATCCAGCAACCCAGAAAGGATATAGGCACCCGAAAGATGCTGAGTCAGTGTCGAAAGTAGATCAACGAGATGATGTGGAGATGCCCGGAAGAACTTTCAGGTGTCCGGATCAGGCTTTATAAGCAACTATGAGGGGGAACCTAGAATCAATTCAACACGCTTCTACGACGACCTCTTGTGCACAAGCATTCGATCCAGCACGTCATCGTAACGCCGAGGAGCTGCGCCGACAACTACAAGCCTAATTTTCTCATTCAATAATTTCTTTATTACTTTTTGTACTTGAAAGATTAGGACATATAAGTTTACCGATCCTAACATATTTTGTAAAAGTGACAAACTCCTTCTCATGAGAGGGAAGTTTTTATAGTGAATTGTTCATTAGAAATAATCACAGATCATGGGCCTTGGAGTAGCAGCTTGTGACTGTGAACCAAGTAAAAATAAAAATATTCATATTTTTCTTTCTGCTGCACTTTCTATTTTCATATACTTTCATTTTATGTATGAATTGTTGAAAGAGTGAAAAAGCGATAGAGCGCTATTCACCCCCCTCTAATGCTCTAACTCGATTCTACATTGACTATCAAATATCTGGTTAATGTTGACATGTTTGGACTTCTCACCAACTTAGTCAACCTAGAATAACTCTATTAAATATGTTTTCAAACAAACATCAAAACTTTAGAGGTCAATTGCATAGACAGAAAGGACTTTAATCTGAGCCTTTAGGGTACGACTGACAATCAATGTAAAAACCTATAGGACGTGGAATGGATCCAATCGAAGCTTTCTAGGTTTATCATTGGGTTTTGACCCTAAATTAAGGGAAACATGCTTTGCATGATTAGGAAGGACTTTAATATGAGCTTTTAAGACACTAACAATCAATGCAGTAACCTATAGGACAAGGAATGTGTTAAATCAAAACTTTCTAAGTCCATCAATGAATTTTGACCCAAACACATTGATACACCTAGAGTAATCTAAATTATAAATTCTAGACATGGATTTGATGGGGAGTTTAGAGAAGGTATAAATGCTGTGAAATCCTAGTTGTGAGGCTCCTACAAGAAGTTGAGTCTGTGTCAATTGGCACGTAAGCTGAATTAAGGGAAACATACTTTACACAGTTTGGAAGGACTTTAATTTGAGCATTTAGGGCATAATTAGAATGACAATCAATGCAAAAATCTATAGGACGTGAAATGAGTCTAATTGAAGCTTTCTAAGTCTATCAATAGATTTTAATTGAAACTTATTGATAGATCTAGAATAATATGAATTCTAGACATGGATTGGAAGAGAGGAGTTTAGAGAAGGTATAGATGCTATGAAATCCTAGTTTTGAAGCCCCTACAAGAAGTTATAAGTACGTGTCAATTGACACAGAGCTTGAATTAAGGGAAACATGCTTTGTATGGCTAGGAATGACTTTACTGTTGGTGCAGGGAAGCACCAGATGATCGAACCTTGATTTTGATAATGACACGAGGTTCATGTTAAGTGTGTGTTATGTACTAACATAATTATCTAGTGTGCAGGGAGCACAAGTTCTAATTGAGGCTAGCCAAAGTAAGCCCTAGTTGAGGCTAGACAAAAGCAAGTCTTGGTTTGGAGGATTAGGCAGAAGTCATAGCAAGATCAAGTGTGCCAGGTGCAAGTCCAGGCAGGTTAGGAGGACCGATTGCATGGCAGAAATCCAGGCAGGTTAGGAGGACCGGATGTGTAGTGAAAGTCTAGGCGGTCAGGAGGACCAGTAGCCTAGCAGCAAATCTAGGCGGCCGAGGATCATGGCTAAGCAAGAAGTCCAACAAGTTGGCAAATCAGATAAATTCTCCCGAGTAGAGTGGGTAAGGGCGCGTTCTCGGAGTGGAGTAGTAGGCATCGGTCTCACCCAAGGTTTCACTGTAAACCTAAAGTTAAGACCACTTAACAATTCAAAAACTATTAATCCATTTCTGCAACTTTAGTTTTTGCATTAACTTGTAATGCATGATTGAAGAGGTGGGAACTTTAATTCTAAGCAACTCTATCCAGGATCCAAGCGACTAAAGGTCCAAGCACCTGAATTATAAATCCAGGCGATTGTACGTCAGCAAACCAGGCCAGTGAAGTGATGAGATGGCATTGTCCCAGTGGTTGGGACACCTCAACTTCTAGGCAACTCGATAGGTTCTAGGCGCCTAGGTTCAGATAATCGTAGCGGCAGTCAAAGTTCATCCAGAACTTCCACGTCATCACAGAGTCAACTGGAAGGGGAATCCAAACGACTGGAAGTGCCGAGTCAGAAGCGTCGATGGCGGATCTATCACGACCCGAGAGATAGTCATTTGAAAAAAAATTCAGCAACATCTCCCCAATATGCATGACAATTCCCTGAATACACATATATACAAAGGCCCACACGGCCTATCCATACTACAAAGTATGGATTATATGCAACTAAACAAAAGAAAGGTGACTCATACGGCCACTAATACATCCTACACATGCATAACAAATAAAACTCTGAGTCTACACCACTACTATCGAATAAACTCGAAAAGTAATGAGAATCTAAAGAAACGCATGCGCAAATGTAAAATGTACAACTACAAAATCATGGATACGAAACATACTATAGTCTCAAAAACACCGATACGAAGTATAACTCGAAAGCAAGAAAGTAATACAGAAGATGCACACACTAATACAAACATATCCACACACAACAACAATAGAAAATATCATCGGCTGTGAGAAGGCATGTCTGACAGGATCTCCTCGGCATCAACTATAATCTTCTACTTGATATCTGGGAAGACAGAAAAAATTCCAGAGTCCACACACAACCAATAGACTGGTGATCTCCTCGGCATCAACTATAATCTTCTAAATACTTAGTGGATAATAAGAAAGGACAATGCATGAACGAAGTACATAGCAAGAGTACAGATACATACCGAAAATCAACATGTGATCAATAATATATCTGCAGGTAGTAAACAACTAACATGGATCTCATGAAATGCAATGAGCCATATGAATGACATGTCACACATAATGCAACAATCAATAATCAACCAAGTATACAATCAAAATGCAGTAAACGTGTAGTCCAATACATATATATCATGCACATGATGCGCATATGCATGATGCAACTGCCTACACTCGCTACAGTACTCATGTATATATATGAGACTGAGGGTATCCGACATCTAAATGGTCATAACTCCAGCCCTACAATAAAGTAGCCTGGTGACCCAAAAGTAGGTAGTCATATATAGCTACGTACATCTTATGGCCGATATCTGTCCTCTAATACTTATTCTCAAGTATCAGCCCTATACTCTCCGAGTACCACCCCTAATCGGTGTCAAGGTCAGATCATCGACTCGGTTGCGTACACTGCCATACAGCCACCATCACCATGATGGAAATAGGGTATCATAACCACCTATATAAAAATGCCACTATGGCCAACTGTCCATGACGATGGTCCCACAATAAAGTGGTTTACACTCGTCATCATACATATGATATGATGATCAAAATCACAGTAATATACATCTACCATACTAATCAACATGCGTACGTATAAGCCCTAATGATCACAGTTATCATAAGAAAAGAAACTATAACCTCTAATGATCATAGGTATCATAGGAACAAGAAATATAATCATAGATATCAAAGAATTGATACAACAGAATTGATAATCAAATATCAATGGTATCAAGGGCAAGCATGGAAGAAACATGAGTAACATAAAAATATCCAAGTAACAGAAAGGAATAGAATCAAGGTATCTAACTACTAAACCTAGAAAAGAATCATGCACTGGAAATAGAATATATTGTATTGATCAAATACAGTAATTGCCCACCTAATGTATTGCAAGTCAATACTAGAAATCCTCGTATATAACGAACTCCACGAATCACTCAGGGTCCTGCAAATACAATGACAATATCCCTAAATACCAAGATATAACCAAGAAACCCTAATCAAACCAAAGTTAATTTAATTCTATTTAATTAACCTAACTTGGGTTAGATTAATTTAACCATTAGGTTGTTATTAACAGGGTTTAACTAATCCATTAATTAGCTGTATTAATTAATTAATACAATCAATCTCATGTTTAATTAAACCCAAGCTAACCACATTAGGTTAATAGACCCCACTAGCTTAATCTTACCTAATTAGATCCATAGGTGTAAGAATTGTTTGAAACAGATCAGTCCAATTGGATTAGACCCAATTTCAACCTAACTTACTTAAAACCTAATCCTAATTGATTAGATCAATTTCTAAAAAACCCATCAACGAATTAAACAGATCCACCGCAAGCATACTACTATGAACAGTTCAAACTCAACATAAAAACCTTCTGATCAGAACCTAACCACAACCTTCAAAGAATTGATCCAACCTTTCAACCCAAACTTAATCTATCACTAGAAACAACCAACCCTCATCTTAGGTTAAGGTCCATTAGGGTCCAATAGCTCCATTTAATTCAATCACAGTAAACAAATCAGAACCCACACTTAACCAAGAGAAATGGACATAACCATTCCTATCCATCTTGGTTTCAAGAATTCACCATAGATTAAAAAATCTAGCAAAGTTCGTACCCTGATCCAACCCATTCCTAAAGATCCTACACAATTTGGGAATCACATTGAACAAGAACTCAAAACTAGAAGCATCAGAGATTTACTAAAACTTAAACCAATTAAGAATAACATAGTATTGAAATCCTATGATGCTTACCTTAGATTGATTCAATTGCCTTTGCCCTAGCTTTCCTTGGCTCTAACCCTAGCTTGGCCCGAACCAGCCGCTGTCTGTCGATCAAGAACCAAGTCTTCTTCCTACCGAAATCCAAGACTAAACAGATTTGAGAATTGGTTTCCCATCATGCCATGAAGCAAAACCATCCCAAAACCTAAATAAATCCGATGAAAACCTTAAGAAATCCAATTAGAAATCAACCACTTACCATTCGCTCTCACCCCGATTGCCTCCTCCACCGTCACCTCTACCAATCGGATCGCACCTCCTCCGACAAGACAATGGGCCTAGAGTTGAAGATCCAACCCTCCGGCAGCTCCCTTGTCATCAGCTAGGGTAGAGGCTCCTCTAGCAGGTGCGATCGGGATGAAGAAGAGGAAACAGAGGCGGATCGCGTGAAGCAAAGGAATGAAATCGCGAGGAAGACTGGAGGATCGCGGCTTTTAAAGTTTCTTTACGGGTTTCAGCTTAATGGGTTTTGGCTTAACTGGTTTGATTGAATCCAATAAGTCTTTAGCCTATTAACCCTCAATCATTTAACCATTAATATTTAATAACTCTAAGTGACTGATCTTAGGTTAATCAAATGGGTTTTAACGGTTTGATTTAATGGTCTTAAGGCTAGTTAAACTCCAATTAATTTGGTTCCACTAACCCTAATAACCCAATAAAATTCTGACTAATTAGGGTTAATTATTTACAATTAGCCCCCTATTGTTCTCATATTTTTACAGGATCGGCAGACGTCGTGGAGGTGTCTAGAAAGGGATTCCAGGCGCCCGAAAAGCCTTACAAAAGAGCTTCGACAGAAGGCTTCTAGATAACAATTCAAGTGATTCCACAGCAAGACGATGGCAGTCTGTACGCAAACAACAACCCTAGAAGTCGTCGTAATGCCGGAGTTCTGCACCACAAGACATCTTCTCAACCTCCGACGATCTGGGTAACGATTTACTTAAATGTTTTTCATTTAAGTATGATAGAATTGTTATTGTATTGATATTTTGTAAATCGTTACAACTCCTCTCCGTAAGGAAGGAGTTATTTAGTGGATTGCTCATACATAAACGATCAAAGATCGTGGGCCTTGGAGTAGCAACCAGTGACTGTGAACCAAGTAAAAAGAAACTATTTCTATTATGTTTCTTATGTTTCATGCAATTGTTATTTCCGCTGCGACGTTATCTTTGAGTTACGAGCATAATCGACGAGTTTATAAAATCAAAAAAATGCTATAAGATAGCTCTATTCACCCTCCTCTAACGCATCTACGATCCTACAATTGCCCATACGTAAATGATCAAAGATCGTGGATCTTGGAGTAGCAGAAAGTGGCAGTGAATCATGTAAAAAGAAACTGTGTTTATTATGCTTCTTGTGTTTCTTGCAATTGTTATTTTCACTGCGGCGTTATCTTTGAGTTACAAGCATAATCGATGAGTTTATAAAATCGAGAAAACGCTACAATATAGCACTATTCACCCCCTCTAACACATATATGATCCTACAATTGGTACCAGAGCGGGGGTGTTCAAACTCAGTGCAACCACTAGTCGAGCAGATTTTCCAAAATTATTTTTTAGATTTTTTAGATTTTTAAAATTTTATTTTATTTTTTTCCTCTTACACTACTAATCTAAGACCAAGTCTTGGAACAAAGTTTTTGCTCTTTTTGTGTGCTAGATAAATGGCCCACCAGGAAGGATTTATTACCGCAAGACCACCTCTGTTGTTCGGAGAGGACTTCATCTACTGGAAAGGTAGAATGGAATACCACTTGAAGACACAAGTAGAGATGTGGATAGTCATCCAGACGAGATTTACAATCCTGACTGACAATGATGGCCTACCACAGTCTTACGATAAATGGGATCCGGCCACGAGAAAGAAGATCGAGACAGACGCAAAGGCAACCCAGACTCTATAATGCGGATTAACCAAGGAGGAGTTGAATCGAGTCGGACCCTTCATAAGTGCAAAGGACTTATGAAATAAGCTAATCGAATTGCACGAAGGCGCCTCAGACACAAAAGTCAGCAAGAGAGACCTGCTAATGAACAAGCTCTACAACATCCGTATGATGGGCAGACAATCGACAAGCTCTTCTGATGGAGTCAAACTAAGTGAACAAGTTATCCAACAAACTAATATGGATCATACTCAATCCACTCTAGATGTTGTTGATGATCATGATCCATTATGCATCAATGGAGGCTCAATTACAAGATTTAATGTAAGATACCAGAAAATTTTAGGTTTATTGGTAAATTTAATTGATTTTATAAAGGGTTTAGTGGGAAGATTAATTAATATTAATCTTGGTTAAATTGATTGGTTAGGGGATTAAAAGAGATAAATAAATTTTATCTTTACTGATTATATTAAAGCCTAAATTAGTAATGAGAATTTAAATTTTAGTTTATGAGTATAACCCAATTAAAAGTATCATAGTATAGTAGTTAGATCAATTAATGCCTAAGTTGTTCTTGGATTTGATTTCAACCCGTTAAAACCAACCATGCCCGTTAAGGAGACTTAAGCTGCGATCGCGACTTTCTCCTCTCCACTCCGCGCGATCCGCAGTCGTGACCTGGCCTCGCCCGCAGCCCGCTTCCGCTAGCGAAGAACTAGGGACGGGGGCTTTAAAGGAGGGCTGTGGGGAGAACCCTAGGGGATGCAATTCCCTCCTCTGCCCCGATCACAGTTGCATCGCCGCCGCCTTCCTCGATTCAGTGCCACCGATCCCTCTTCCTCTTCCTCTCCTCTCTGTTCTGTCACCGCAATCCCCTGCTCCGCCGAGGTTCTGCTGCCCGCGTGAGGAAAAGGAACGCCGAAGCTTTATGCCAGAGCCACTGCCGCCACCCGCCAACCGTGAGTAGAGATCCACAGCGCCACCTCCTTCTTCCTCAAGCCACGCGAGCGAATTCCCTCCTTCGCGGTTCGCCGCCGCCAACCTGAGCTAGCTGGATCTGGGACTTCTGATTTGAGGTAAGTTGGTTAGGGTTTTTGCTAAGGTTGACTTGAATACTTCTAAGGTTTCGGAGTTGGGAGTTTGTTCGGTAGGATCTTTTCATGGTTGTTGAAGTGTGAGTGCAGTGAGAAAACTATTGATTAGTTGATTAGAGTATTATTGCATTGGTTAATGGAGGTTTGATTGGTTGTTGGAAGTGGGTAGAACCATTGGATTGATTCGGTAGTTTAGATTGAAATTCATTAATAATTCTAGCTGATAGTGGTTTCGTTTTTATCCGGTTAAAGTTGTAAATGAGACTAACTTGTGTTTAATTAGAGAACGAGTTTAATTGAGTTAATTGATTTGGTTAGGTTGTGAATAGGTTAACTGGTTAAGTCGGGTTATAGGTTAGGTTAGGTTAGTTTAATTTCGGTTAAAGAATTAATTGATAATGGAGAAATCAATTTAATTAGATTAGTTGAAAATGATAAGTGTGTTAATTTAGGTTAATTCAGCCAAGTTGAATTAATTGGATTAGATTAACCTTAGAATCAACTAGGGTTTACTTCGTTGTAAAATTTAAATAATTAAAAGATGTTTATTGTTAATTGCAGGATCTTGATTTATCGATCCTGCTATACACGGAGAAATTTATTAGGGTTTTTATTGCGACGATTCGTTATTCAGGTGGGTAATCCCTGTGTTTGGTCAACACAGGTTCATTTCTTTCCCAGTGCATGTTACTTCCTATTATTGTTGATTATATGCCTTATCGTACTCCTGTTCCTTGTTATCTGGATACTTTAGTTGTACTCATGATTAACTCTTGCTTGACCTTACTTCCGTTGACCTTGGATTAATATTCCTGACTGTGTCTCTACTCAGGATATGACATTTGTGATCATTATTGTTATAGTTCTTTCTTTATGATACTTGAGATCATTGTGACCTACACCTACACTTATTTATTTGCCTGGTAGGTGTTAATGACTATGAAATGAACATCTCATCATGACGCTGGATAATGATTGTAAATCCCAATGATGTGGGTCTATCGTGTCTATAGTTGGCCTTTAGTAGTATATTGATATAAGTGGTTATGATCCCTACTTCCATCATATTGATGGCGACTGTATGACAGTGTACGCAGTCGATGGTTGTATGGCAGTGTACGCAGCCGAGCCGACGATCTGATCCCGACACCGGTTAGGGGTGGTATTCGGAGAGTATTAGAGGACAGATATCGGTCATAGGATATGGGATCACCGGACTACTTTGTTGTAGGTCACGGAGTACTGATCCCCCGATGCCGGCCATACCCAGTCTCAGATGCTTGCACGAGTGCTGTAGCGTGTGGGGCAGTTGCATCATGCATATGCATATCATGTGCATTATATATATGTATTGGACCGCACTGATCTTGCATTTTGGTTGTTTATTGTTTGATTCTTGATTGTTGCATTCTGTTTGACATGTCATTCATATGATACATTACATGTGATTATGCTAGCGCTTACTACCTACAGAGTTATTTATGATATCTTGCTAAACTTTGGTATGTATCCTTGTTATCTTTATTTATCTCTTCATGCACTATCTGTCTCTATTTTCCACTGAGTTTTGTACTCACGCCTTTGGACCCTGGGATTTTTCTATCTTCCCAGGTACCAGGTAGAAGCTTACAGATGATGCCAGGGATCTGCCAGCTACCATCTGGTAGATCTAGATTTATTCCTTTTAGTAGTAGTTCGATAAGGTTGTATTAACAACTGTTACATTCGATAGGATTGTAGACAGGTTATATGCATTGGTGTGGTTCTTATCTGTAACGCCCGCCCTTACCAGAGCCGTGACGGACGTTACAGTTAAAACTTTTCCTTCTTATTTAAAAAATCCCACATACGAAAAATCTAAAACTTTACTGCGGAAACATTATAATGTAATAGAATTTCCATGTGTGATATCTGACGCATGCATATATTGTCTAGAATTAAAAGTGTTCTACTCAACATATGGTATGGAAAGTCTGGAATCAACAGTAATTAAGACAACTATTTAACATGCAATAATAATTCATATCCCTTATGTTATGGCACCACCACACACATCCTTGCTTCAGCCTTGTCCTGCTGCCTCCCGTTGCTCAATGACCTCGGTTTGGTTCTGCAACATAAGAAATAAGAAACTATAAGCACAAGGCTTAGTAAGTTTCTTGTCCTACTCACCAAAAAGACCGTTCGTCAATCAAAGCATAGCATTTATATCATGTTACACAAACAAACAGAACATAGCATACCCATATAACTTCCTTGTGACCTTACATACATGAACATTCCTTAAAATTATCATCGATATCATATGCATAATGATAATGAACATGCTTTTGAAAAATCTATTATCATAATAGATAAATATAAACATTTTTATCATTCTTTGGGATCCCCGGCTTGTACCCATTTATTTCTTGCGCGCCATTCCAAATAGTACGAGGTTGCAAGTCTCGACTACTCGGTTACTAGGTCTTTTGCCTTTCGACCTAGAGCCAATCTTTGGGTGGCCATCCCTTGGACCCCTTTCGGGTTCCGGTACAAGCCGTTCATTAAAATAAATTAATGTATATACCTTCATTTCCTTTTATCATTTTAGGAGAACATTCCATGGATATTCAAATCTATTAATTAGATTCACAATATCACTTGAGCACCTTACATGGTCTAGCCCACCTCGTAGTTTTGCAACCCCAGGACAATACTTAAGTGGTCGTGCACCTAGACTCGAGATATCATTCAACTAAACCAATACACATTTAGTTTCACTAACAAGTCAAAATAACTGCTTCATTAGTATCATCAAAAATTTCACAAGAAAACATTAAGGGATCAAGGAGAAACAAAAAAAAAGTGTATTTTATTACAATGAAACACGTGTGTGTGTGTATAAACGTGTAGCTTTCTCTACATATTGAAATTATGCTTAAAAGAACTTGTCCTTGAAAGTAACATAAATCTTTAAGGCACAATCATCTGGGTGGCTTTGCAAAGACAATGGGGAATAACTCCTAAAATCTACAATAAACACATAATGAAACAAAGGAGAAAAAATTATGACTTATACAATCAGTCTTACTTTATGTGCACAACTATACACCCAAAAAATTAATATAACAAAAACGAGAACACAGATGGATGTGTAAGATGACAAGAGAAGATGAAAATATAATTATATATAGTGAGAGCAATTCGAAGTAGTACCAATAATCAATCAATTTAGAACTTATTGTATGTCTCTTTTGCCCTTTCTCATTTATATAATTTTATAAAATCAAAATCTGAATTCAAATAATAAGGATATACTTGTATTTTTTAAAGAATTTAATTTTTTGTAACAAAATTTCATGAATGCAATTTGAATATAAATTTTTATTTAAAAATTTTAAATTTTTGAATTTGACAAATCCAAATGTTATTTTTTAAAAAATATGAATTTGTGAGATTCAAATTTTTATACTAAATTGTACAGATTCAGATTTGGTACATATGAAATTTTTTTACTTTGATCAAAATGTAGATGGTTAAAAAAATATTATAAGATGAGGAGGGGCAAAAGGGACATAAATAAAAGTGTACCATGGTTTAAAAAAATGATCTCCCATTATAATTTTAATAAAGAGGGGTGTTCTTTTGATTTTTTTCCTATGATAATATAAACATATAAAAGAAGCAAATATGTTTTATAGTGACAAGTTGAATCAACTGGAGATAAAGGTGTAAGAAGAGCAAAGGAAGACCAAAGAAACTTCTAGCTAGAATAATTAAAAGTGATTTAAGACAGCTAAATATTACTAATGAGATAATCTTGCATTGCATATAGTTCAATGGAGGAATAAGACTAAATAGCCAACATAAATAGTTAAAACTAATGAGGCTTAATGATAATGATAGTGGAAAAGCTTCTCCATTTTTTATTTTTCTTTTTTTTTTTTTTCTTTTTTTTTTTTTTTTTTTGCAAATACAACTGAAGAGAGGACTGAAAGATAAAACAAGAAAAATCTACTCTTAAGAAAATAGCAGCATCAAGCCCATTTGTGAATGCTAAACATAGATACACATCATACTCATAAGAAAAGCAGAATTTTAAGGAAAAGGAAGAAAAGAATCCAAGAAATGGCATGTTTTAGTGAATTCTGTGGTGATAAATCCAGAAGATTAACCAAGATCACCCATTCATTAAAAGAGCAAGATAAGCATTCAAAATAAGGAACACAGCTCAGGAAAATAGCATACCGCTGCACCCAATAATGTTGTATATAAATTCTTGGTCATAAGCCTACATGAAGCAGCTTGAAATGCTTTCTGTAATGCAAAAGGGATCAAGGATACTTTGTCATCAAACATTGTGCCCCCTTCAGAACCTGCAATTCCCAGAATATTACTAGATTGTGTTATCGAATTATTTGGGACAATTTTCAGATGACCATTGGAGATGAGAGCACCCAAGAGACTGATGATTCCAACAACAACTCCATCACTATCGTCGACATTGTAGACATTATTTCTAGCACTCTCAGCACTTATTGACAAACTGATGTCACCCAGATTCTTTAGAAGCTGATTCTCAGGAGCCAAAGCCATTCCTTCCACATTTGCAGCCATGAAAACCTCATAAGACCCTTGACCGGTGTCAAAGGATTTAGGACCAGCATTATTGGCATAGGGCTCCTTTTCTCCAGATAATTCTAATCGTGAATCCAGACTAGTTTCCAGGACTGAATCTTTTTGTAATACAATAGAAGCTTTATCACTTTCATCAGAACTAGAAAATATATAACGGTTCCCAATTTTTACTTCTTGTTGCAGAAGAACGAGTAGTGTTTCCATTCCACCACAAGATATGAAAGCTTGTGCAAATGTGCTAGCCCGAGATGTATTTGGCTGCACAACCAATCTATAGAATAAGTGCAAAACCCTAGCAACCTGGGAGACAACAGATTATCCACCAAAACAATTGATCAGTTTCAAATCAAAGGCTTATTTAATTTTAAAGCTCAAACACCACAAAAATCCCTTTTTGAAAAAAAAACTAAATGTTTTTCTTAATATTAAAAAGACTTTCTTAGAACAATTCAAAAGCAAATACCTTGTTATGAACCTGTTATTAAGTATTCTATCAGGGTGTCTTTGTAATATTCGATATGATTAATAACATCAACATATAAATATAGGTAGTATGGGAGCTACCTAGGTTGAGAGGAATAATTCCATGAAACAAGATAGGGTATCAAAGCTGTCATTCTTCCTCGTGTAGCTTTTCCTCCGCACCTATCATATGCACAACATCTCCATCTACAAGAGCCATGTTTGCTGGAAGCTCTCCTTTCATCCACTTTTTCACTCTACGTGTTTTATTCCTGACTCTATTGTGTCGTCAATCCCACTAAGGAAAGGATTCATCTAAAATCTTATCCTTCATATGTAATTGGTGACAAACACCTTGCATGCACAACACGTCCTCCCCCTCTTCCCCTTCTTCTAACACTAGCACTAACATAGAACCTCCTCCTTCCCCCTACCCCAAGCAAGCACCATCAAGTCTTTGTCCTTGCGCAGGCACTATTGGCATCGCATCACCATCTCGCGAAACCACCATCTTGCGAGCATCTTCGGCATCATGATCTCACAGAGCACTAGCTCCACCTACTTCATCCACTAGATCCTCTATGTTGAAACCCTATCTCCTCCCTCCATGTCAGCTCCTTTATGCCAAAACCACTCTAAAATATTATGGTAAGTCCATGATAACAATGTTCTAGCTTCTTCTACTACTCTACTTCCTCTACCACTGACACTGATGTTCTCCCTCGGCTCCTACTTCCCCTCCTTTTTTCAATACACCTTTGGCACTGATATAACACTGGCAACACTATCTCAAGATGACAAGGTATTGAAATTTTGGCTTGGCTAGAGTTTTCAATCCTTGGTTAGGTCTTCTTGTTCTAGGCATCCTCACATGAACTGCGATCTTCCTCACCCTGGCTTCATCTATTGCCTCCTCTTAAATCCACACTACCTTCTCCCAATTCCAAGCATTCACACATGAGCTTCTCTCAGATGTGTTTGCAAGCCATGAAGGCGTTGTTTATCATTAGCTTTACCCTGTCATCATGTGATGCTTTGGACTCCAAGCAACAAAGGCAGCTTTACATTGTTGTCATCGAACATATTGGACTTCAAGCAAAGAAGGTATTGTCTATCAATGCCCTTGAGTTCATCAACTACAACTCAATTGGATTAGGACACTAGCACACTAGCATATTTAGATTCAAAATTCCTCTTTTGCATATTTATTTCCATTGTCTACCTCAATCTTGGTCATCTATTTTCCTTCCATGTTTACAAATTTGTCCTTTCCATGTTTGGTGTCTCTTGAGACATTATTCTTCTTCCAAAATCTCATATGACTCCTATTTGCTTTTGCCCGGTGTACCATCCCATCTAACACTCCTTTTCCCCTCTATGATTGCATGACATTGTTTTTGTTTTTTTGCTTTTGCACTCACCTCTATCATCCTTTCTTCCATGTTAACATGAATTTACTCCACATTCATTCCATTTCCAATGTTTCTTTTGTTTCATCTAAGATAGTTAGGATCTACGGTAAATAACTTATAATGGTTGTTACTCATTGCACACAATAATTTACAAACATATGATACCTTAATATTTAGTAAGAAAAATCATTGATCAATTTATTTTTCATTGATAACGGTAGCTTGCCATGACAACAACTTTTGTGATATTTATCTTTTTATACACAATTCATAGTTCTAATATAGTTAGTAATAGTTATTATAAATTACAAGTTTTGCATTTGATTGCATAACCTTTTTATAGTGTCTATGAATTATAGGTTTCTTCTATAATTTGGTAATTCTATTAGTGAAGTTCTTTATAGTGTGATTCCCTATTTATTGCACTTTATATTTTATAACTTAAATTCTAGTTTGAATTTATAATCAAACTAGTATAACAATCTAAAACCTCAAAATCTTTAAAGATGTAGAATCCCTAAAACCCAAAGCGAACTGAACAAATAAATTTAGTTTCGAATTTCTTTAAATTTATTTGGGTACAGGTCCAAATATTGGGATATTTTTAAAACCCAAAACATTAAATTTTTTAAAAAAATTGCCCCAACCTATATTCACAATTATTCAAGTCTCACTGTCACAATACTAAGCAGCACTCCCAACTTCATTAGCTCTAAGCACTCACCTTGGATTTTAGATTTGAGGGCCTTCGAGCATATTTCTAGTAATAAAGCATCCTTCTCAACTCTCAAATCACATCAATGTCTCACAATGTTACAATAATTAATAATTAACTAATCTCATTCATTAGTAAGGACATTGGTGCTGCCTCTTTTTCACTCATGCTTAATCTATCAATTCTTTTTTCATACCTTAGTTTTTTTCTTTGAGTTTAATTAATAATATATGTAGTAAAGGGGCTACCTAGGTTTGAGAGGAACAATTATCCCTAAACAAACAAAACAAGTATAGCAACAAATTTCAGCACGACAGAAGAGAATACAAAAGTGAAGTATTTACCATTATCAAGCAAAGGACAATCAATAAAACAGTGGAACCTAAAATCTTATGACACAGCAATTAAACAAACATTGGCTGTCTCACAATACAAAGCACAGTGCAGGCACCGTCGAGCAGGTTCATGAACATACCTGATTGGGTTGTGGACAGTCAATCATAAAACCAATCAAACACCGAACATCTTCACCTGCCAATGAAGGTGAAGCAGCACCTACTAAAAGTTCAATAACCACTAACAATTCATCAATGAGAGCATTCATTTCACCGATAGGTCTTGATGTTCCATTAGGAGAAAAAGTATCAATTGAATCTTTCTCCCTAACAACCCAATAGCATCTTCTACAGCCATCAAGAAGCATTTGCAGAGCATTTGCTTCCCTCATGACAGATGCTTCTGTGAATACCATATCTGAAAGCGAAGAAAGAAGCTTTTTTTGCAACCCATAATTGCACCGACTCCACTGCTTCAAATCCAACAGCAAAGTCCTAAAAAGTTGAACTTTAAGTTTTTGGTCATATCTTTGACAGTGACATAGTGACACAATAGCAGCAACAAGTTCCTCAGCACTAGATACATGTTGCTTCCCAAGTGCCATTTTAGAAAGAGACTGTAAAAGATGATGCAAGATTCTTGACAAAAGTTCGGGTGCTCGGGTGCGACATAACTCTTCATTATTTCCAGGATGTTGGATGGCAATTGAGATAATTCTGAAAATATGGGCAGAGAGGGAAGTAGTTGCAAGTGACAAAGCAAAATCACCAAGAATAGGTTCCTGGCTTTCTTTCTCCACATTGCTTACTGTCATTGGAAGCAAAGCCATTGGACCACCATAGGCTAAGGCCCATAAAGCTTCAGCTGGACGCAGACGAGAAGCAACATAAACTTGCCCAAGGACCTCAGCAGGTCGACGATGAATACCTGCAGATTAGAGCATACACAGTTACCTGCTCGAGAAATAAATGAGAAATGGAACAGAGAAGCAAATATCTCAAATGAGTAAAATAATTAATAATCACTAAAATTTACCTTATTTACAAATGACTGGAAAGCAGATGCTGATACAATGAAAGATGAGAGAACAATTATATTATAGGGTCAAGAAAGCAAATCAAACTGATTTAGAAGACTATATAACTCAATTTGAACTATCAATGAAGACCCCATTGTGGTTAATAATGTGAGGTTTCATTTTGCATAACTATGAAGGTGATAATGCAATGGCTTGATTTAGTAAGATGGATATTAAGTGTTTAATTTCACTAATTGCAGACGAGAAAAACATTGGATTGTAGTAATTAAAGTAGAAGAAAGTAAAGATAGGTTTGTCTTATTAGATGATACAAATCTGCAAAAGGATCATCAGCAAAAATTGTAAAAATCTCCTAGATCGCTCTAGCAAATTATCTCATAAATACTTTATGGATTAAGCTGAGTTTTAACTGAATTATGTAGTTTCCTTCAATTGCTTTGACAATCCAACTCATCCATTAAGAACTTACAACAAAGATAGATATAATGTCCTCTCAACAATTGCTACTTGATATAATTGTTAGGAAAGGTTTGGAAACTTTGTAATGGTACACAGATAGAAAGACATAAAATGGTAAAATCTGCAATAGAATTAGTTAAAAATTTATCTGCCATTGTTTGGATTTTCTTAATGATAAATATTACATGCAACAATAAGTTGATAAAATCACTCCGTTAAATTATTAGCCCAAGATGTTTAAGCCCCCAAGTTAGTAGTACTTCACTCATCTAAAATTATGAAAGTTCTTTATCAGCTAAAATTCTTTGTGAGACTAAATTAAAGTTTTATAATGTGTCCCACTTAAGGTATGACATCTGATCAAAATCCAAACTCATAACTTAGCCAGGGTTCAAAATTTCATGTCTTGCTAAGTGATAGTCAAAATATACCATTCTAGCAAAGCAGATCGTGAGTAATCTCTCCTATGCTCATGTTAATTGTGTTGATTAAGGATGCAAACGAGTCGAATCGAATCGAATAATATAAAAATATTGATATTCGAATTCAAGCTCGAAACATATATATGATATTCGAATTCGATTCGAAGCTCGAAAATATCAATAATTTTGGCTCGAGTTTGATTCGAAATATAATTCGAGCTTGAGTTCGATTCGAATTATTCGACCTTAATTCGAGCAGAATCAAATTTTAGTTCGAAATGTCTTAAATTATTTGAGTTCGATTCGAATTATTCGAACCTTAATTCGAGCAGAATCAAACTTTAGTTTGAAATGTCTTAATTTGAGCGGCTCGCGAATAGTCGAACACAATATTATAGATTCGAATTCGGCTCAAAAAATTATCGAACATGTTCGAGTTCGGCTCGAATTCGATAATTTCGAATACGAATCAAATATTATTCGAACTAGCTAGAAAAGCTCGGGAGTCGGCTCGATTCGTTTGCACCTCTAGTGTTGATGAATATCATTCCATACTAACTACTAATTGCTACACTTGGTGTCCTTAAGTACATGTCAAGATAAATTCAAGTAATTTTATTAATTTTTCAACTTGTTTCCCAAATTCTAATTCAATTTATTATTTAATTACTATAGTCTTGTTTTTTAACTAAAAAAGTTAAGTAAAAAAGATTGTCATGAGTAAAATTCATACTAATTCTTTTAAGAGCAAAAGGACTTTGCATAACTTCTTTACACCAACTCAAAACAACTTTGCACAACTCGTGGACAATTTCCACCAATGAAGGAACTTCTTCAAATGATGACTCAATACAACTCAATCAAGTTCTCTGCAGCTCACGAAGAGCTTCATCAAGGCTGCAAGAGTTCAACAAAAAAATATTTTGTGAATAAACTTAGGCAAGTTAAACTCTCAAACTTCTCCTTCCACCACCACTAATTCACCATACTCATAATTGTTGGTACTTCCAACACAATATTGAAACTATCTCATTTCATCTATCATCAAAAACCCCAGGTTGAAATGAGATTTTAAACCTTTAAATTCAGGATCATCCCTAATTAAGGCATGTAAAGCCCAATGATGGCTCTGCTATCACATAGGTAAAACTTTGTGAATTCCTCTTTGTAGATATACTTTGACACCATATGTAATAATCCAGTGGAATAATAGGCCAAATGAATTGCCTAAATATTTAGTCCAAATTAATAGCCATCCGCTGGTCTAAGCTTATAAACTCTATTCATTGGCCCTAAAGTGTCATATTTCAATTGGTTTAAAGCAGGGTATTTATGTTGGCTTCAATAAATTAAGATGTTGATTAGGTAATAAATTAATAATTAAGCACATTGACAAGGTCACATAGTACACATTGCCAAAGGAGCAAACTAAAAATCACACTAACAAGAACTTCTGACCAAAGTTATTACAAAATTAAATTTAGTGCTAAATTATTAATTTTAAAACTTCGGGACAAGAATTTTAAGTCTTAATTAGACTTAGCAATTTGTGTTGTTTACTTTTCCTACTGTCTATGGAAATTTGTATTTTGACTATCTAGAAACACTAAAGTAACATAATTCAAGTTTCATGCAAATGAATAATGTTGCCAAAATTACAGTATGAAGATAAAAAAAATGAAAATGCTACTCATTCTAGTTACTTCTAAATTGTTTGATCTGTTACTAGGTTTTAGTGCACCCTCTTCATCCTTGTCGCATATCATTCACAAGTTCATCACCAATGGTACGTCTGTTACTATCTGACTTCTATGATAACCCGTATGGACAATATTGCTTCGAAGGAGTTGGTGGCAAATTAGAGTATTAGGCAACGTTCAAAATCTCGAGTCGTGTTGAAGTTTCGATCTTTAACTGGAACAATATTGTTTCGGTATCGTGCAAATATTTTGATGCATGGTGTCGCTAATGGGTTAAAATTGAAGAAGAAAGAAGATGAAGCATAGGAAGTTAGCATTGTCTGTGTCAAGCATGGTTTTATATCTTTTACCATGTCAGATGAAACGATCAAAAAATATCATTCCGATAAATTACCGAAACTCAATACTACTCAGCACAGACAATGTTTCCTTCCTTTGTTTCATTTCCTTCCTTTGTTTCATTTCCTTCCTCCTTCAACCTTCAAACTATCACTGATACCATGCATCGAAGCGTCAATACAATACTAAAACAAGTCAAAGACCAAAACTACTGCACTACTCGAAGTGTCGAGTGATATCAAGTTTCGGTGATTTACCAGAAGGATACATTTTGACTATTTCGTCCAACACAGTACGAGATTTCAAATCATGATTTATATACTAGACTGCCACCCTTGTGCATGTGGGACCTCCTAGCTTCAACATGCCCATATGTACAAGTGTGTGTCCATTTTCTTATAGCTCGAACTTTTGGAATAAGCAGTTAGTTAATATACTTTAATACAATATTAAAGTAGGCACACCTGCGTCAAGAAAAATATATATCTAATCAATTCATGTGTTGGGAGGTCATGACCAATCAGTAGGGAGGTGACATAAAGGTAACAAAATATATATAAATTTGTTTCTCTTTTAATAGCTCGAGCTTTTGAGACAAGTGGTAAACAAATCACTTTTAAGGACACCTTATATTATTCCTATTAAATCCTTAAGACCTTAAGAGGAATTCCTGGTGGATCATATGCTATGCAGTATTTGAAGTTTATGTGCCTTTTTATCAAACAAAAATATTTCTTTCATGACCATTTTTTGTTTCATTTTTGAATGTTGGTGAAATAATAGTATTACTTTTGTAACACGTTCCCTTCATTTTCAAGCTTTCTATACGTTTGTCTCCATATTCAATTCTACTAACGCCATCTGAAAATTTCTATTGGGTCCATATATAAAGTTAATTCTTGATTACATGATAGAAGACTTACTAAAACTAGGTGTTCCATGCAAATTAACTATGGACATCCACATATATTAAGGAATGAGCTCCACATAAGTCAATATCCTGTCATATTTCATACTACATAGCATTTAACCTATGTTAAATGGATTCTTGTACAAGTATTTGACTAGAATGTGGATCTAAGTATCCAACAAGGTTGTTTCTAAATTTTGTTTTACATGATTAATGAATTGTTGTTTCTAAAAAAATTTATAGATGATTAATGAAGATTTCAAGTGTTTACTAAATCTTAGTGTTTGGACAAAAGTATGGAGAAGGTCATGGAGAGTTCAAGCATCATGTTGATTTAATTTAATTCAGGAAGTTTTGTGTTTCTAGACCTGGAGTAGTCCTTCAGTCTATAGCTCTTTTTTTATTTGAAAAAAGTGTTACCCTCTTATAGCATTGCCTATTACAAGCCTTCTCTTGAAATACTGTGTGAAAGTATGGTGGGTGTTTCTTCTATCAGTCTACACACAATGTAATTACTAACTGCCATGATAAAAGCATGTTAGTTGTGTAAGCATGGCCATGTTAGTCTCATGCTAGCATGACCCACTTGAGTCATGTGTTAGACTCATTTCAGATGATAGTCTATAGTCAGAGGACATATTGGCTCCTCTCCTCAAATACAAAGACAACTCGAATAAATACATTTTAAAGTTCCTGCAAGATAGCTGGCAAATTTGGTAGGATATTGATATCTAATTCTCACAAACATAAGCAGATAGAAAATGTGGAAAATAGTGTAAGGCTGCTACACAATAGCTGACTGGCTTTTACATGAATCAATGCCAAACAGTTTACCTTATACAGACCTACATTGATTTCCTTAACTTTTCAGTTTAAGCAGAATGCTTTCAAAGCATAGATCTTATGTGATTAGTAATATAAGGAAAGGGAAACTATATATGAGAAGATTTAACATTAGAAACAGCAAAAGAGATACTTGGCTAACCTGCTGAACCTGATGGTGAAGCATCTTGACAATAACGGCCATTTAGCAATTTAGGGTGATATAAAAGATGCAAACTTCCTGAAATATCAGCATCCAATGAAAAGCACTCTTTTGCCATACTCCTCACATGGTCATTTATTCCCATCCAGGGTAATCCAGCAGCATTACCAAAACAAGGAAGTGCATCTCCTCCCCTAGAAGCCAATCGACGCATTTTTTCTGGACCGATTGGCTCCTTAAATATGTAGACAGGGCCCATCTCTGCAAACAGTGGGCACTGGCGCCTGCGCCTCTGTAAACCAGCCATGGTTGGAGGAGGGTTTGTCCCTATGCAGCAAAATGCTAAGGGCTTCGAGATGCGTGGAAATTCGAAAGGGCGACTCTCATATAGGTTGCCGTCCACATACAGTCTCAACTCACTTTCAGCCTTTCCTAACAAACTTTGCTTGTAACTATGTTCCAATCCAACAAAGTACCAACATTGAGGCTTGAAAGCATGAGTGAAGTGCAGAGAAGCCTTCCTTCCCTTCCCGCTGCCACACTCCACCACCAAGAACTGCCCATGGAAGTATGCCTCCACTCCTTGGTTGTCAGAAGACAAAAAACTGAAGAGCCTAGGCATATGAGCCGTCCCTTCTCCAGCAAGTACACTGGCTGCAGCAGCTGCCGACATGGCAGATGACTTACCTGACTTTGCGGCTGCAGCTGCAGCAATAGCGGCAGCTGCAGTTGCTGTGTTAAGGGTGTCAGAGAACGATTCAATGTAAATCCATGTCGCAAATCCATATCCATTGTAGAAAGGCCATCGGCTGTCACCAGGGCCTAACAAGCCAGAGCTCTCGCCATCAAATTCAAAAGTGTAAGCAGGACCCATTGCCTCCCTGCTTTCCATGGCCTTCTCTAGTGCTAGCAACAAAGGCGCAGCCAAGTCAGTTGACACAGACTTCTTGATGAGACCAAGCCATCTGTGGAGATCAAGCGTACTCAGAGAATGCTCTGCTAAAACCTGAATGCACTGGAACAGCCACTTTCCATCCCAGGAACTGTGATCAACGGAGTTTATTTTTTCTGCTGATTGGAGGAGAGCACGCAACAAACCAGCAGCTGAACACATTGCTCGGTTTCTGGTGCAAGCTCGTAAGATCAATAGCAGGCCTTTAGCCATTCTAGTCCTTGGCGACATGTAAGTTAGAGAATCCCATTCGCAGGGTAACCAGGGGATTATCTCTGCAGCTACCACCGCAGCCCTCGAACTCAGCATCACGGTCGGAGGATTCCAAACAGCATCCCTGCTGCCATCAATCTCATCGAGACCTTCAATGCCTCCCATCGTAGTGAGAAGGGCATCCACAACGGATCTTGAAACGCCGACGGCATCATCACCGCTACCCTCAGAGACCACCGACTTGAGCTTCTCCAAGCCCTCCGCCCTGCCCATTATGGCCGAGTCAACCGAATGAACGATATCCGGCGGAACATCAGACGTGGCTGGCTTCGCCCTCGGCTTGGGCGGTGACGCTACGGGGGACACGTACGAGTCGAAGTTACCAGTGGACCACTGATCCGATGGCCTGCGCGGCAGATCCCCCGCCATTTCGACGGGAGGTGACACAGATGCGTCGGCAAGGGGCGACAAGCGAGCGGAGTAGCGGTTGAAATCGTCGGAGCCGGGGGGCCCCGTGGAGACGAGGGCAGGGTCAAAACGGGGTGTTGCGGGAGCGACGACGACGTCCAGATCTCGGAGGGAGACGGGCTCAAATAGGTCGTCCTCGGCGAGGGAGCTGGTGAGGCTGCCGCCAGAGGAAGCGAGATGGTTTCGTTCGCTGCCGCCGCCGCCGACTCCTCCGCGATTGTCCTGTGGGGACGAACCAGAGGGCTCGTGCCGATCCTCTTCCATTTTGTAGACTCCAGAGGACAAGAGAAGATTAAAAAAAATGAATTAAAGATTAGAAAAACCAATCACGACGACGTCAAAGGGCGTAAGAAAAGAAATAACAAAAACAATGCGGGACTAAAAATCTGCAGATCTAGAGAAATTAAAAGAGGGTTGACGAAAGGAGAGCAGGTGGGAGATCGAGGAGTGGCGCTGCTGCTTCGATTGATCTGAAAATGGCAATTCTTTATGGAATTGAGTTACATTGTTTGTGTTGGACGAGGGAAGCGAAGCGGGTCAAGGGATGGAGAAGCCGGAGAGACGAGGAGGGATCGAGTTCAACCGGCTTGAGCCTTGTGGTTGAGGATTCCGCCCAGTTGTGTTACGCCATGGGATTTCGGCTATTTTGTAGGATATTTTGTGCTTCGCAGGGGCAGGGTTACCGTCATTTTTCATTATGTAAATTTTTTTTTTTTAAATCTTGTAATATTCTCTTCAATTTAAAAAAAAAAAAAAGAATATTTTTATTATCTTTATAGTCGAGCGAGGGTGGTATTTAAAATATTATTAAAATAACATTCCACTTTATATTTTGATACGTAAATACTTCAATTTTTTTCAATCGATCCAATGGCACCCCACTTCATATTTTAATATCCGAAATACTTTTCTTTTTTTTCAATCAGTTCAACTATTAAAAATTGCTTTTTTCTGTCAGTTCAACGGTTGAAAGCTGAACCTTCGACTTGACAAGAAAGTCATTCACTTTTAACTCATTTAATGACCTATTTACTTCGGAGGGTGAATTTAAGAATTGAGGATAATCATTTCAAGATATAATTAAGTTAATTAGGATGAAATATAATTATTAAAGTGGATAAAAATCAAATCTTAATAAAATCGAAGTAATGCTCTTCTTCATTATGATCAACTATAATTTCTTGATTTACCTTTTTATAGATAGTCATGGGATCGATCGTATGGGACCGTTGGAGTGATGAACTCCATCTCTTATTGAAGAATGAGAATTAAGAATAATTTTTTTTAATTTATTTTATGAGAAAATAATTATTCATCATTTCTTTTATTTACTTATTATAAAATAATTAACAGATGAATTTATGAATTCATTGCAGTTCAATTTTTAGATAATTTTGTATCCGCCCAAAATGACCATCCTTCTTTTGTCGCATCTCCGCCCTCAATAGCACAAGCCACGAGCGGTCTTGCTCGGGCGGCACTATGTGATCACCTTGTGCAAGGCAACATTACATGATCACTCGCGTGACACAATAGCCCTACACGAGCGGCCACGCATAGGTAGGACTGAGTATTCGGTTAAAACTGAATTGAACCGAACCAAATTAATCGAAAATCAAATAAATTGATTTTTTCGAACCGATCAATTTTTTTATAAAAATCGAACAAATCGAACTGATATTTTATCGATTAATTTGGTTTTCGACCGAATTAACTAAATTTTTTAAATATTATGAAAATTTTACTAATTAATTAGAGATTTATAAATTTATTTATTTAAAATTTATAAATTATTTGTCTATTCTGCAGTAAAAGATAGAATCAATCATTCCAGCAGCCTCATATAGCTAACCCCATAATCATCTATAATGAGGTAAATCGAAAAGCTATAGTTGACCATCATAGAAAAATTTGCCTACTCCAACATTAGTACATTGACAATCAAAACTTAATAATAATTTGCATCTTACAACCAAGGCCGTCTCAAGGTTTCATGAGGCCCTAGGCTAAATTTTTTTTAGACTTTTAATATAATTTTTTTAAATATAAAATTTTTTCTCATCCTTTTCACCCTTTTATATAAAATATATTTTGATATAAAATTTAATTTTCTAGCTATTAATTTAAAAGTAGATTTTTATATAAAATTTAATTTTCTAACTTTTTTTTGAGATGCAAAATTATTAATTAAATTTTTATATTCAAGTTTTGTTAATATTTTTTTTTAATTGATAAAATTATTTGATTATTTAATCTTTCTTAAAATATTGTTGAACGTAAATAATACTTTATTAATTTTAATTTTAAAAAATTTATTTCTGCTGAAGGAGCATAAATAATTATAACCATATATATATGAAATGACAGCAATGGAATCACAATCCTCGATTTTTATTTGTACTATTTCTATTCCTTGGCCATCGAAGCCCAAAGATCTATGAACTAATTCATGTTTTACTAACCAATCAGATAAACGATCCTGTTGCATCTTCTTGTTTTCTCCCACATTTGTATTTATTTATATTAAGTATTTCAATTTACAATGAAATTTTTAAAGAGTGACCTTTTTTTTTCTTATTCTGCACAAAAGCACTAAAGGTATAGTTAATAATATTCTATAAGAGCATCCACAACGCTCGTAACGTTATAACGCCTTTAACCAGTGGTCGATTGGGTCCACTAACACGTGGTTGAGTGGTGGTCGGCTAGTGGTCGATCACCATATGGTGGTCGACCAGTGGTCGACCACCACTCACACTATGCAGCCTCTACGAACGCGTTAACATTAAAAAAATAAAAATAAAAAGCACGGGCCCATCTATTAACGCGTTCAATACCTCACTCCTCTCTCACTCCTCCCTCACTCTTCCACGTCCTTCCTTCGCTCCTCCACGTCTGCTATTACCGCCCGATTAACAGCGCGTTGCGGATGCTCTAAGCTATACATGCATAGTAAAATAATTTAATTTTTTAATAAGGTTCAACACCTTAATAATTTTTTTTTAATAATGTTGGGGCTCTAATAAAATTTTATTAAAATATTTTTTTAAAATGTTAATGGGCCCCAATTAAAATTGGGGCCCTAGGCATAGGCCTTAATGGCCTATGCCTTGAGCCAGGCTTGCTTACAACTGTATATGCTCCAAATATAACATCCTAACCTATTTTATTGAGTGTATCAGTTTATTTCATAATTTTAATCAAAATTACTACAACATCTATATTAATTTGCATGATAAATTACATATTCTATTATGTTAACTGGATTCTGAGTTGTAAGATGTAATATTATGTTTGACGCTTGGTCAAGTTGCCTAATGTAATACTTCATAATCTATACTTATTGTTCTATGTTGTAGGAATTTTGATTAAAATTGTAGTAATTTTTGAACTATAACATGATGCCAAAGAACTCTAGCATTTGTTTTGTAGTTCTAAATGACTTTAAGGGTGCGTTTGGTTGAGGATCGTCCGTGATTACATTGGTTATCTATCCAAAATTATCAACTAAAACCTTGTTTGGTTTAGGCAATCAGTGATTCCCAAGTAATGTTTCATACTCGGCACGTCAGCATATGTCAGTAAAAGAGGGCATCCAATCTGAAATTGAAAAATCAAGGAAAACTTAGGTTTTTCTTAATTCCGGAGTTAAGGAAATTTTCTTTACAAAATTACCTCGCGAGCCTACGTCCACGATCGCGAAATCCTCCGCTAGCGAAACCCTAGCGGTGGCGGCGATTCGAAGCCTTCGTCCACGGTGAATGATCGCAACCCTCCTCTCCACTTTCCAAGATTCGAAGCCTTCCCCTTTCGCTTTCGCTCCTCCTCTAACAGCTTACTCCGCCACGCCGCCCCTGACCACCTCCTTGTCCTCCTCCTCCTCGCGGTGAGTATGATGCATCAACTTAGGCAAAGTTAATCGACAAGCAGAGGGTCAATAGCAAGGTCCGCAACTGCCTTCTCAAGGAGGTCAACATCCTCCACAACATCTCCCACCCCAACATTGTACGCTTCTTCCAGGCCATCCAGATCCTTTTCTTATCATCACCTTTGTTGACTCTACGCTTTATCGTCTTATCCAATTGCCTTTTGTCTCGAGAAGAATTTTATATTGGAATGACTCACTTGAACAGACGGAGAACAAGATATTTCTCGTGTTGGAGTACTGGGCTAGTGGCGACGTTGCAGATTATTTAAATCGGCAAGGAATTCGTGGGAGGGTGTCAGTGGATGTTGCTAGACACTTCTTAAGGCAACTCGATATGTGTTTACCCTCTACCTTCATCAAATGTCTCTTTTTAGAGCTTTCTTTCTTTGGGAAGTTATCTGTGAATGGTTTCTGTTGTTGTATTACTTTGTTGATGTTGAATTGTTGGGTGCATTTCTGCATTTATTTTGAATTGTTCATCAGCTGAAGGATTGAAAGTACCGAGCGAGAATAATCTCATTCACAGGGACCTCAAACCACAGGTAGATAGCCCCCTTTTAATTGTTATCTGTATTTTTGTTGTTGTTATTATTGTGCTGAGATGCAAATATAACTTCACATGTTCTGCTAGTTTCAATTTTATCAGAGAAGCTATTTGCATTACCCTGAAAAGAAAAAAAAAGAAGAAGAAGAAAGAACACTATTACATCATGTTTGTTGTAGATTTCTCCTCTAATGCCTTTTCATTTTTATACCTTTTCAAATTGGGTAACATGCTTTGAGGATAATGATGAGTTTTCTGTTCATCATTTTAGGAACATTAAACTAAAGCATTTTACTAAGCATTTTTTATTATTATAAAAGTACATTAGATAAAAGGTACCATTTTGCAGTGTATGAAAAAGCAGTTATAAGAAGACATCATAAAGCAACTGTCTATGTAACTTATATAATACATAAGAATGATTTCTCCTTTCCAATTCATTATAGTCTCACACAATTCAATTATACCCACTAGTGGCTGGCTTCATTAGTTTTTCTTGGGGTCAGGGAGCAGTATGCATACTTGGAAATTAACATGGGGAAGAATGCCAACTCAAAATTGGTAGAGATCCATAGAAGATGGTAATCAAGGATTGCATGCCTAGAAGAGGTTGATATAAAACCAATTAACAAATGTCAAAATGCAAAAATTATGTGTTACTGAAGTCTGATCATTGCAAATGAGATGCTATTGCAATAACTTATGTAACACACCTCTCGTATGTGTTCTTTATATGTAATTCTGATATTAAATATTGCCTATCTCTTTCAATCCATGCAATAAGAATATCTCAATCTGGACAAGTTTGCATATGATGTGCTTGTAGCAGTGTGGATATCTATTATGGAATCCTTGGATTATGTAGGCTAAACCATCCTTTATTAATAGATGATCTCGTTTAGCAAATCCAAGTCTATTTACTTTTCATTGCCTTATTTTCATGATAGGTTGATATGGATCAATTAGCAGTAAGGCAAGAGATGAAGATAATTTCTCTGATGATAAATCCTAGTCAGTCTCATGGACTCAAAGCCTGGTCCCACGGAAGTTTTCCACCGACCACCAAGGTAAATCGGGAAGCGCATACGGCGGCCAATCCAGATGCCTAGCATCCTTTGATTGCGTTCCCCATTTGGAAGAAAATTCTTGCAAATACGTCGTTGAGGATCGAACCGCAGGTTCCTGGGTCACAACCCGGATGTCCTACCGTTGCACCATTGCCCCGGGGACAAAGATAATTTATCTAATTATACGCAAGAAGAGGATGCAAAGGAAGTTATTGATGCTTTTATTGTTGGTAGTTGTCTTAGCTAATAAGTGGAGTGGTAGGTCTAGGAGGAGCATATCATATACTCATCAGACATTGTCTAGATATAATATTAGGTTTATAAACTTAAATGAAATAGTTTTTCATAGTGATCGACAATATGTTGATAACTGTAGGATGGATAGAAAGTCTTTAGACAAACTTTGTTCTTTGCTAATGACTCATGAAAAACGGGAAGGAAATAAAAATATGTCAATTAGTGAACTTGTAATATCTTTTCTTCACATTGTTGCACATAATGTGAAGAATAGAGTCCTAAAACGCCAAATAGCTAGATCCGGTGAGACAGTTAGTAGGCAATTTCATTCAGTTTTGAATTCTGTTCTATGGTTACAAAATATTTTGCTTAAGAAGTCTGAACCAATCCCAGAAAATTGCATGGATGAGAGGTGAAAATAGTTTAAGGTACAAGTATATAATTTCTATATAGCAAGGTTGCATGTGATGCGTGGTCGCACGGAGATTTCATGTGCCACAACTACGTTCTCAACGCATTGGAGAACACGTTGTATAACATGTATAGTCTGATGGAGACGGCAAAATCTCTATGAGAATCGCTTGAAAAGAAATACAAAATCAAAAGCGTCGGATTGAAGAAATTCATCGTTGGCCGATTTTTAGATTTCAAGATGGTGGATTCCAAAAACGTGAGGTCTCAAGTCTAAGACATGCAAATGATACTGCATGATCTGGACGTCGAAGGCATGAAGCTGAATAAGTCATTCAAAGTAGCCGCGGTAATCAAGAAACTCCCTCCGTCGTGGAAGGATTTCAAAAATTACCTCAAGCACAAGCAAAAGGAGATGAGATCTGAAGACCTGATCTTGAGACTACGAATAAAGGAGGATAATCAAAAGTTATCTGACTCTAGAGCAACAAAGCAGGCTGTCGACGAGATGTCCAACTTGGTTAGGCCGAACGCCAAGAACATTAAGCGAAGCTCTCTTTAGTCCCGACGCCCCATTGTGGAAAGAAGCTATCAATAGTGAAATCAAGTCCATCATGAATAACCATACTTGGGAATTATTGGACTTTCCTTTTGGTAATAAACCATTAAGTTGTAAATGGATACTAAAACGCAAATATAAAACTGATGGATCGATTGATAAATATAACGCTAAACTTATAGTCAAAGGGTTCAAGCAAAAGGAAGAACTTGGCTACTTCGATACCTACTCACCGATAATAAGAATTACGTCCATACGAATGTTGATAGCCATCGTAACACTGTATGACCTTGAAATACATCAAATGGATGTTAAGACTGCGTTCCTAAATGGTGAGTTAAAAGAAGAAATCTATATGGAGCAACCAGAGAGTTTATAGCTCCAAGGAAAGAGGAGGTGTGTCGACTTGTTAAGTCATTGTACGAACTTAAACAATCGCCCAAACAATGACACGAAAAATTTGACAAAATAATACTATCAAACGAATTCAAAATAAATGAATGTGACAAATGTGTTAGTGCAGGTAGCACTAGCAGATCAAACCAGAGTTTTGATTATGAAACTAGGATCAAGTTAAGTATGTGGTTTGGCTAACCAG
>NW_027432770.1:0-2031 GCF_044706935.1 Curcuma longa
ATTACTCTAAATTGTGAAACACTTTTACTTTAAAAAAAATATGATAATTAATGATAAATAACTCCTTTATTTATATTTCTAATTAATGGCAATCTTTGTTAATCCAATTTTAAATCCAACTGGATCCTATAGCGTCATACGGATAGAGTCGTTAATTTAGATTAGACCAGTCGAATTGATCCATCTCGTCAAACAATTTAAGCGGATTGAATTGAAATTTTATTAACTCATTTTAAGATGGGTTCATGTGGATCGATCCACCTAGATCCGCGATCTGCGTAGGTTGATATGCAGGTTGAGAAAATTTATTTTTTTCTTCCAAATTTAAAATAAAAAAAATTCAATGAATTAGTGGTCTTGGATCTGTCTAAACCGCAATCCAAATTTAAAATCTTCAACTTGACTCATTTAAACTACAATCCAAATTTAAAATTTTAATATTTTTTATTTTTTAACATGCCCGTCGATTGGCCCACCTAACTCGCGCTCCGTCTTAAATTGGGTTGGATTGAAAATTTTTCAACCCACTAAGTTAATGGATCAGTCCGTCCCACCCCATCATATGATAAATTTTTAACAAATTGGTTATCCCATCATAAGTTGGTTTGTTTGACAGCTGATATCGAAACGAATTTTGATTTGAGTTTGAAAAGAGAATTTTCTTTGTTTAATAATTTTTAAAATATATTTTTCAGCCCAGCACGACCCATTATAGCCGCCACCTCTCCATTATGGACCAACGTGACGTGCGCAGTTAGGTCATTACACGTACCATAAAATTATTCAAAATTAGTAAACAAACGGTGAGTGGGTCGAACCTTCTCGCCTCCCGCGCCTATAAATAGCAGAACCACCGCCGGCGATGTACTCAGCCATCATTTCGCCAACGCCGGCATCAATTTTTACTCCCATGGCCGGAGCTGCGGCGGAGAACGTGAAGGTTTTGGGTGTCGCGATTAGCCCTTTCGTCATCAGGGTTCGCATCGCCCTCCGCCTCAAGAGAGTCGAGTACGAGCTCGTGGAGGTGCGGGTCGCGGAGCCGAAGAGCGAAATCCTGGTGAAGTCCAACCCGGTGTACAAGAAGATCCCCGTGCTGCTCCACCGTGGAAAATCCATCTGCGAGTCCGCCGTCATCGTCCAGTACATCGACGAGGAGTGGTCCGACGGCGGCGGATCCGCCTCCATCCTCCCCGCCGACCCCTTCGACCGCGCCATCGCTCGGTTCTGGGTCACCTACATCGACGACAAGGTAAAGCCCCCTGTTTTCGAAATCCATCGAATTAAAAACAAAGCATTTGACTCCGATTTCTTCGATTTGTACCAGTTGCCTGCTTTAATTAGGGCTTTGAGGGATGAGACGGAGGCGGCGAAGGTGACGGAGTTGGCGGGGCAATTCCGGCCGGTGCTGTGGCTGCTGGAAGAGGCCTTCGCGGAGTGCGGCAAAGGGAAGGGCTTCTTCGGCGGGGACGCCGTCGGCTACCTGGACATCGCGCTGGGGAGTTGCCTGGGGTGGATCCTGGCGCTGGAGAAGGCCCATAGCGTCAAGCTTTTGGATGCGGAGGAGCTTCCTCGGCTGGCGGAATGGGCGGAGCGGTTCCTGGCGGAGGAGTCAGTGAAGGGGCTGGTGCCGGACGCCGACGAGTATCCGAAGTTATTCGCAGCCGCCGTGGCGAGTCAGTGAAGAAGGGCTTTGCATAAGATCCTGTGAGAGAGTGAAATTAAGGTTTGAGAGTCAAGAAATCTCCGGAAAATAATAAATAAATATGATACAAATCAAATAAATAAAGTTTCCCAACATTGAAGAACTCAGATAACAAATCCAGATCTAGCGAAAACTTCATATCTACCCTATTCCCAAACTCATTTATCATTGTTATGGGTTGGGATATTATCTTAGTCAGAAAATCAATATTAGATCCAAGTGGAGATAACACGTCGGCGTGCCCGACCAACTCCATGCCCCACTGGTGTCGTACTTCATTAGCTCCATGTCCGACCCACTAAGTGCCCTATCGACTTCATAATCTTCTC
>NW_027432771.1:0-2322 GCF_044706935.1 Curcuma longa
TGTGTTCAAAAGTTGGGTATGAATAATAGATGCAAACACTTATTCATTGAAAGTCCTATATATCTTGTGCCAAACTGTATCTTCACCTTCAATTTTATTTTTTAGTGACAGTAACTGTAACTAAAGTAAATCAATGGATAGACAAAAGGAGAGAAGAAAGATTGAAATACTTACAACAAGCCAGCGAAATATCCAAAGAAGTACATTCTGCTGATGGACTATAGTTAAAGACATACTGTCTCCACACCTGATGCTTAAGCTCAAAATTTATCAATGTAGCTTTGTTAAAGCAGAAGATATGTGCACCTCCAGTCAATATTTTTAGGCTGGCTCGAACCACCGCCTCCCGCGCCTATAAATGGAGCTTTGTTAAAGAACAGTGGTGGTGTTCTTTGGTGAGTGGGTCGAACCTTCTCGCCTCCCGCGCCTATAAATAGCAGAACCACCGCCGGCGATGTACTCAGCCATCATTCGCCAGACGCCGGCATCAATTTTTACTCCCATGGCCGGAGCTGCGGCGGAGAACGTGAAGGTTTTGGGTCTCGCGATTAGCCCTTTCGTCATCAGGGTTCGCATCGCCCTCCGCCTCAAGAGAGTCGAGTACGAGCTCGTGGAGGTGCGGTTCGCGGAGCCGAAGAGCGAAATCCTGGTGAAGTCCAACCCGGTGTACAAGAAGATCCCCGTGCTGCTCCACCGTGGAAAATCTATCTGCGAGTCCGCCGTCATCGTCCAGTACATCGACGAGGAGTGGTCCGACGGCGGCGGATCCGCCTCCATCCTCCCCGCCGACCCCTTCGACCGCGCCATCGCTCGGTTCTGGGTCACCTACATCGACGACAAGGTAAAGCCCCCTGTTTTCGAAATCCATCGAATTAAAAACAAAACATTTGACTCCGATTTCTTCGATTTGTACCAGTTGCTTGCTTTAATTACGGCTTTGAGGGTTGAGACGGAGGCGGCGAAGGTGACGGAGTTGGCGGGGCAATTCCGGCCGGTGCTGATGTAACGCCCAAAAAATCTCAAAAATAATTTTAGAAATATTCTATGATTTTTCTAGAATTTTAGAATATTTTTTTGGAATTTTTGGAGTAGCGGAAGTAGCAAAAATAAATAGGAAGAAAAACGTCCAAGGCAGGATTTGAACCCGCAACCTTTAGAAATATACAACTTCTAAAATATCTCCAATAACCAAACGACCCAGCAGTCTGTTCCGAATAAAAAGGAACCAAATTTTTATTTATCGGCGAATTAGGTCTAGGCATCACTTAATATAAATAGGAGGCTTGAGAGAGGGTTTTGATTATCTTCGAAAACCCTTCCCTCACCTCTCGCCCAGAACGCCGTCGCCCTCTTTTCTCCTCCCTCTCGGCGCCCCAAACCCGAAGAACGAGGAGTCCGTCCCCTAGGATTACAAGGAAGATTTCCGGAGAACTTCTTCTACAAGGACGCTCCTCTCCGCGAGAAGTACGCGTAGATATAGGAAGATCGCCGAGAAGATCTTCTTCTCTAACGGAAGAATTATAGGAAATTAGAGCAAAAGGTAAGTACATCTCTCACCTGCAGTATGAGTTACTCCGTTGTTTTTTTTAGATAGTATGTAGAGCATGCATAAAGTATATTTTCCATGACATCGTTTTATGTTAAAGCATGTATAAATTGTTTCTTTCCAACTTGCATGATATAAGAAGTATAAGAAAAGTATTTTACTTTAGACAGGCGGGTATCGGGCGCAAGGCCCACGAACACAAGGCCCATAAGAAAAGGAATTCTGGGGCACAAGGCTCAAAGAATTCTGGGCACAAGGCCCATAAAAAAAGGAATTTTGGGCACAAGGCCCACAAAGAATTTTGGGCACAAGGTCCATAAGAAATTTAAGTGATACCTCGCTGGGCCCAAAGAAGGATGTTTATTTATTTTCACTTATATATAATATAAGTTTTTTCCATGTCATTTTCAGCATTCTTCATATAATAGCATCAGTTATTACGAAATTTTCTATGATTTTTGTGAGTTAGATGATGTACTTACTAAGCGTTGCTTATAGTTTGCGTTCCTCATATTGCAGATAAATAAAAGGAAAAGTTTTAGGAAGAGGAGACAGCTGGAAAAATGTTTGATGTGTGGTGTCGGCGAAACTGCGGAATAAGATCAACAAGATTAAGAATTAAATAAATATTTATTTATCCTAGAAGTTATTTATTTTCTTTTGCTTTCGCATGCTAAACAGAAAAATATTTGAGTTATTTTATTTAATGGTAAAAATCTAAGGAAAATTTATGTACGTAACATCTCTCTACTAGTATAAAAAAGAGGGAGGACGTT
>NW_027432772.1:0-3456 GCF_044706935.1 Curcuma longa
ATATATATATATATACAGGGAGGCTATCCTGAGCGCCGTTCGGTGAGCGCCTGTGAGCGCCATCCGATCTGGATTTTCCACGTCAGAAAATAGCGCTCCTCACTCGTGACCGCAGATTCGACAGAAAAGCTAGGTTTTCCTCTCTTCATCGCATTCCTCTCTTCCTCGACAAAGACCTCCACTCGTGACCACACGCCGAAGACCCTCCACTCGCAACCTCCGGACCCTCCACTCGTGAACGCCGACCCTCTTCTTCCTCGACCGTCGCCGAAGACCCGACACTCGTGAGATTCGCTGTCGATCGACCCTCTTCTTCCTCGACCACCGCCGAAGAGATTCGCTGCCGACCCTCTTCTTCCTCGACCACCGCCGAAAATCCGCCCCTCTTCTTCCTCGACCACCGCCGAAGATCCGCCCCTCTTCTTTCTCAATGAAGGTCACAGCGACCCTTTTCTGTCGAATCTACCGAAGAGAAGAACTAGGGTTTCCCCTGCTACTCGTGCTGCTCGGTTTCCCCTGCTACTCGCACTGCTCACAGCCGCCTTCCTCTGCCGAAACCCTACTGGATCTGTATTTTTCTAATTTCGTTGTCTAGTATTCCATATAATCGATGCTGCTTGGTTGCTACTGATTTTTTGTTGCTATCAGTCTCCTGTGTGCTGAATTAAGCTGTGTGATAACTGCAAAATGTTCAAGCTAGAAGACCTAGGGCATATCTTAAAACATGAAGAACAAACAAACTTTCAGCCATTTCTTCTGCTAATTCTTCATCTACTTAAGCTGGAAAAAATGATCTAGCTTCTTTCTTATCATTCTTCTTCACACTTGTATGCTAAAAGGTTATACAGTTAACTGCTATAAAGGAGATTAAAAATACTGCACTTCAGTTGACTCTGGGAAAAATTTTCAGAATAAAATAATAAGAGAAGAAAAGAAGAGAAGGTTAGGAGGACGAGGAGTGTGCCATATGCTTCATCATTGACAAAGTCCAAATGTTCTTGAGTTCTTTAATATGAGTGCACGGTATATTGTTACCTTCTTTTTGCCATAATGTATTGAGGCATTATTTTGTTTCGCAAAGATAATTTGTGGTTCGAATTCACCAACAGATCCAACTTGGTATGACAAAACTTATGTTTTCTTCTTAGTAATTTGCTTGAACTATCTGTCATTGTTAGTATTTTGTTTCTTTATAATATTATTATCTGCATCTCTTGTTGTAATTATAGAATGAGATGCTACCAACATGCTCAAAGGTGAGTAAGAAATTTTATAGTTAGGAGAGTTGAATTGGTCTTTATCTAGAAGGACACGAGGAACTATCTGGACCTTACTCTGATCTCAGTAGCAAAATAAGAGAAAATCAGGCTTTTGACTAATTGGTGTGTAATTGTAGCATGCATGCCACCCAGTGCAAAACAATTATTAAACCAGGTTCACACTAAATCAGCAACACATTTTACTTAAAAACATCTTCTTTGTTTGCTATTATCTAGCATTTTTTGTTCTCTATTATGTTCTGACAGTTTTTTAATCCTGTGCAGTTCCCAAAGAAGTTAACGTCACTATTTTCATGGTAATTTAACTTGCAGCAGTAGGAACACTAATGGAGTGAGTAATTTATCGTCAACATTTGATCTTCCTTTTCCCACTTGTTCTTCGAACCTGGGTTTTGTTAAATGACATCCTTTGTATCGCAGGCGTTTCATCCACTGGACTTCAACACTAGATCCTTCTATGCGAGGTAGAGATGTTGGCTAATCCAAAGAAGAAGAAGAACAGAAGACCTTCAGAAATGCTCCACTGGACTTCATTTGGTTACGTTGGTAGAAAATGTAAAGCCTCTAAAGCTGCTACATTTCTTTCGGGTTGATGGGTAGGAGGAAGGTCAATATGCACGAGACTCGATGAATCAATTGACTTGTAAATCCCTTGTAACAATCCGCTGTAACAACAACTCTTCACAATTTGCTGTTAAGAACTAGAGCTGCATTTCTTGCGGTGTGCACTGTATAAATGTTTCCTGTAATTTCTGTGGATGTGGCGTACAAACTTTATTTAAGGTTTTCATATTGACAAGAATTGTTTTGTCATTAGAGGTGTTAGCACTTGTCGATATCTTAACTGTGCCATCTAAATTATGTTTAAAATTTTCAGCAAGATTGGTCAATTGCCATGCCTTTATGCATACTCATAGTTGGCAAAATTGGCTAATAATATTGATGTGGATCACTTGAGGTGAATCAGTATCGTCACATGTTGATCAATTCTTTTTGTAAATTCAACATTCATAGATTCATGAGAATTGCAGAAAGTTCAGCTCAAAAAAATAAGCTATGAATTAGTTAGACTTCATTGGGAATTCTTAAGCAGAAAATATCATCACTGCTAATATTGTGCAAACAAATACCTCTTTTTGGATCTGCTCCTCCCAAAACGTCTCTTTTTTCTTGTAGATATCGTTCAATCAGAAGCAGCTGCTTGAATTTGATATGCTGTAAATATCTTCTTCTCAAACCTCAATTTCTTGATTTCTTTTCAGTTATGAAATTTACGAAATCTCCAAACATCTTTGCATTACCTCTTATTACAAAGATTCAACTCTACCTCATGAAGTTGACTGAAGATTGCATGGCCGTAACATATCAAACAAATCAGCAATCTGGAAAAAGATGGGCATTCCAATCCATTCCATTCATTGAGGTTCAAGAACAAAGAAAGTGGTGATTGATTTAATCCATTTCACATCTACATCAATAGCAGAGAGAAAACTAATGACCAAGTTGGAGACAAACTTGACCAAGATATCTAACAAAAACTGGTAGGTTTTCCTCTAAGTGAGCACAAGTCAGCAATTCTAAGCAACACCTACAGTGTCGCCGTCTTCAAGCTTGTTCTAATTGGCATCTGCACCGGCATCAGCATCGTGTTAGGATTTCTTCGAGCCAAGCTTGATGGCTGCATCACTGGCAACTTCTTCTTGGGAGAGAGTCTCTTGGCCTCTTCCTCACCATGTTGCAGAACTCACTGCATATAAAAGCTTCGACAGCGCGGGATGTGGAATGGAAACCCTAGCCGACGTTGGAGCTTCGGCAGAAAAGGATCGGAAGCAGGGGGAGTCGGAGATGAAACCCTAACCTCGCCTTGGACCTTCGACAGAGCTTCGACAGCGCGGGATGTGGAATGGAAACCCTAGCCGAGGTTGGAGCTTCGGCAGAACGGATCAGAAGCAGGGGGAGAGGAAACCCTAACCTCGCCTTGGACCTTCGACAGAAAAGCTTCGATGCAGGATGTGGAATTCTTCGGCAGAAAGAATCAGAAGTGACGCAAGCGCTCACGCGCGGGATGTGGATTTTTTTCGCCAAAGTCACGGACGTGGAAGTCAGCGAGGCAGGCCGCTCTCGCGCGCGCACAAAACTGGCGCTCAGTATAGAATTCCTCTATATATATATATAT
>NW_027432773.1:0-25556 GCF_044706935.1 Curcuma longa
TTTTTATAGAAAACATATTTAAAATGCATGATCCAAGTCAACGAGTTGCCTTCCTTTAATTTCCTTTGAGATCCATACTATTTTTGTTGCTAATTATTAATCAACAATGAGGAGAAGGATCAGCTGCTCTTCCTCCTCCGCTCTCTTCTTCTTCCTCCACCTCCTCATCCTCATCCTCCTCCTCAGCTGGCCTGCCTGCTCCGTCTCCAGTGGGGAAGACACCTTATCCCCTGATCGACCTCTCCTCGATGACGGAGTAACCGCTTTGGTCTCCTCCGGCGGCAGCTTCCGGCTGGGATTCTTCAGCCCCGACGGTTCCACCAACCGCTACGTCGGCATATGGTACAACAACATCTCCATCCAAACCGTCGTGTGGGTCGCCAACCGTCGACAGCCAATCACCACCATCTCCGGCAAACTCTCTGTGACCGCCAACGGCACACTCATCATCACCGGCGAAGACAATTCCACCGCCATCTGGTCTTCCGGGCCGCCAGCCTCAGGCCTTGAGAATCCAGTCGCACGGATCCTCGACGATGGCAACTTCGTCGTCCAAGAGGCAAGCAGCAACGGCAACGACGACCCTAACAGCTTCGCATGGCAGAGCTTCGACTTTCCGACGGACACGCAGTTGCCGGGCATGGCGCTGGGGCAGAAGCAGCTCAGCACAGGGACCATCCTCGACATCAACCTCACGGCCTGGAAGAGCCCCACGGACCCCTCTCCAAGCCAATACGCCTTCGGATTAGACGTGCGAGGCGACCCCCAAATATTCATCTGGTCAGATACGCGACCGTACTGGCGCGGAGGCCCGTGGAACGGCCGCTTGTTCAGCGGCGTCCCAGAGGTGTGCATGCGAACAAAAACTTGTGTCTCTTCGATTCTTACAAAATTACTGGCATATGAATATGCACCTCTTCTCTTCTCTTCTCTTCGATTCATTATAAGGTGACGGACCAAAATGACTTGCTCATAAACGTCAACGTGGAACAAAATCAAATCGCCTACTCGCCCATCAACCGGTCATCAGTTATCTTGAGGTGGACCATGAACTCCTCAGGCCATTTACAATTTTTCGTGTGGAACGAGGCTGAACAGCGTTGGAGTGTCAGTTGGTACATGCCCAAGGACCACTGCGATCAGATATCCTCGTGCGGCCCCAACAGTTACTGCAGCTCCAACACCTCGCCGCCGTGCACATGCTTGCCGGCGTTTCATCCAAGGAACCAACGTAATTGGGATTTGTGGGACTGGTCAGACGGCTGCGTGAGGACGACGCCCTTGGACTGTCTAAATAGTACCGATGGATTCTTCACCCAGAGTGACACAAAGTTGCCCGACACTTCCAGATCGACAGTCAATGCAAACTTGAGCTTGGCGGAGTGCAGGGCTTTGTGCTTCAGAAACTGCTCATGCACAGCGTATGCTGCAACGAACATAAGTGGAATTGACAGTGGCTGCTTAATCTGGACAGAGGATCTCATTGATATCACAGTGTTCCAGAGTGGTCTAGGACAAGATCTTTATGTCAGATTGGCAGCGGCAGATTTAGGTGAGCAGCTAGCTAGCTAGCTAGTCAAAACTTAATATCCAAAAACCTTTTTTACTTATTCAGTTATATGTTTTTGCAATCTTTCAGTATTAGCATCTCAAGCATTGCACCATCATTCTAACCGGAAGATCATAATGATTGTGGTTCTTCCTCTGGCAATTCTGTTCCTTGCTTGTGTTGCTTACTCAATTTGGAGGTGGAGGAAGAGAAGTATTGTTCATCCGATCCTCATCCTCACTACTTTTACTTGGTCTGTATATATTCTCAAGACATTATTACTTTGTTGCAATTATAGGTTCTCAAATTCACTATGAAGCAGAAGAAAAGGACATGGAATTGCCATTGTTTGACTTGAATATAATTAAAGATGCCACCGATGACTTCTCACCAGACAACAAGCTTGGTGAAGGAGGCTTTGGCCCTGTGTACAAGGTAGAGAATACTGTATTTGATATTTAATACTAGGACATAACTATTTGAGCAAGTTTGATATTTGATTGTGTGCAGGGTAAATTGGGGGAGGAACAAGAGATAGCAGTGAAAAGATTATCTAAGACATCATCACAAGGAGTCGATGAGTTCAAAAATGAGATCACATTGATCGCGAAACTGCAACATCGAAATCTTGTTAAGCTTCTTGGCTGTTGCATTCAAGGAGGGGAAAGACTCTTGATCTATGAATACATGTCCAATGGAAGCTTGGACACCTTTCTGTTTGGTTAGTTGATCTTCTCTGTCAATTTATTAATTTGATTCCAATTTTATCAGGAATTGATTACTAAAAATTTAGATATCGGAAACTGTTTGAAAGGATAGATTAGATTTATGCTTGTTGTGTTCAGGTGAAGCTCAAACTGTATTATTAGATTGGAGAGCAAGGTACAACATCATTCTCAGTGTCGCTAGAGGTCTACTTTATCTTCACCATGATTCAAGATTAAGGATTGTTCATAGGGATCTTAAAGCCAGCAATATTCTTCTCGACAAAGATATGAATCCCAAAATATCTGATTTTGGCATGGCTAGGATATTTGGAGGAGATGAATCTGAATCAATTACTAAAAGAGTTGTTGGAACCTAGTGAGCAAAACTAATTTCAATCATCATTGTTGTTATTTTTCATATTATATCATATATACTTATTTTATATTTCTATGATTATGACAGTGGCTACATGTCTCCCGAATATATCATGAATGGTATTTTTTCAATAAAATCAGATGTATTTAGTTTTGGAGTACTAGTACTTGAGATCATAAGTGGTAAAAGGAACAGAGACACTGATCAATCAATGGAACAATTGAACCTTCTTGGAAATGTAAGCACAATTATCCATTTACAAATTATACATTTCTCTTTAGTCACTTTCATTTTACATACTATATGATTCTCTTTTATATTATATTTTTGTTTGCACTTGTTTTTTCAGATGTGGACCATGTGGAAAGGGGCCGGGTCGTTAGATTTAGTCGATAAAAATTTCAGCCATCTGCTATTCGAAAATCAAATACTAAGATGTATACAAGTTGGACTTTTATGTGTCCAAAAGCAAGCAGAAGATAGACCAACAATGTCTTCAATATTAACAATGTTGGTAAGTGTCGATAATATTTCTCTCCTACCAGAACCTAAACAACCAGGCTTTTTTATTGCAAGAGTGTCATCATCTGTGAGCTCAAATGTTAGTAATCGTGAGTTAGTGTCTGTGAATCAAATATCAATCACTGAAATGGTTGGTCGATAGGAATTGAGTTGTGAAAGTACATGTTTTGACGACCTCTTTCTATTCTATGTTCACTAAATCTTAAGTTCTTAGATGGTCTTTTAGCCATAGCTAGTGCTTTGCCTTTCACATATGTTGAGCTCATTATATGTTGTAACTTTGATTCTCCATGTAATGAACATTACAAGCCCAAATTTGATCAAGTTTAATTTATGCTTTAGAAATTCAAACTGTTGAATTCTGAATTCTAACAGACAAATCCTTTAGCTTTAGAGATTCAAACTGTTGAATTCAGAGGAGTGTTAATGATTGGAGTAGACTCAAGAACTCCCTCTTCAATTGAAATAGAACCACAGAACTCAATGGTTCTTGCTCTGTCAAAATTATTGGAAATACTACACTAAATGTTTGCCAACTAGTCACTCGATGTCGACTATCGCTAAAGTATCTTCATCAGCAGTATGCTTCAAACGTTGGATCGCCTTGTCGACCTGCAAGAAGAGGCCATTCTTATATGATTCTCTTCTAATATCAACTCCTGCATCATCCTCATGAACACTTAAAGCTAATAGTCCATAAAAAAACCATCACAGAGTTTTAGATCGATGTCATATACCAGACAGAATTGGCTGAACTCCATTCAAGAAAATGGAGATGGAAAGCAGAGGAGTCAGATTAATGACTGCAGCTATCACCTCATTGCTGCTGGTGTAGAGCTTGCTCAAGGGCATGCGCAGTAGGAGGACCAGCACACTGATGATCAAGCTAAGGATCAAGCTGGTTGTCACCACGACAAGGACTGTGAATTTGGCGACTCGGGGATGAGCAGCTCGCTCCCTATCCTGACAATGCAACAGACAGCCTCAGGTTGTGAATGAATGATGTTGGAAAAAATCAAAATTCCAAGTGAAAAAATTATTCTTTAGAATTCAAAAATAAAATCATGAGGATTAAAATCAAAATAAATATATAAATTTTATTAGTATAAATAATTAGTATTAGAGTCATGATTTATATAGAATCATGTTAAAATTTAAAAATAAAATGAAAAAGATAGTAGAAGTCTGAATTATGAATATAATAGTAGGGTTTCATTCTTTGTTTGAGAAAAAAATTATTGAAATATAAAAAAAATCATGAATTTATATGATGTATGATATCTTCATTGATATGAATATTTTGTGTAGAACTTAAAGATAAAATTACTATAAAAATTGAGTTAAAATTCAAACTTCTCAATTTACCAGATCATATTTGAAAGAGAAAAATCAACAAAGATTAAGGATGAACATGAATAATTTCAATCATCATTATTTTTATTATTCATATTTATTGCATACATACTTATTTAATATTTCAGATAATAAATGATAAAAAGAACAGACAAACGCTGGACAATCGATAACACAATTGAACTTTTAAAAAATTATAAGTATAATTATTTATTTACAAATTATAATTTTCACTTTCGTATCATATAGTATACTATACGATCATTTTCATTTTACATATTATATGATTTTCTTTGAATTCATAATTCATTTTACAATTATTTTTCAAAAGTGGATCTCGTGGAAAAAAAATACTTAGTCATTTGTTTTTTGAAAATCAAGTGTTAAAGTGTGTAAAAGTTGGATTTTTATATGTACAAGAACCTACACACTTTTAAAGTGTGTAAAAGCTAGGAGATAAACCAAGATATCTTATTATGTTTGGTGTTAATAATGCTTGTGAGTACCGAAAATATTTCTCTTTTATCAGATTGTTTTATAAGATTATTATCCGTAAACTCAGACTACATTAATATATATATATATTAATCTATCCATAAGTCAAGCATTAATCACTGAAATAGTGAGTCGATAGGAATTAAATGATAAAAACAATAAATTATGAATAACTATGTTTTTCCTTATTACGTGTTAAGATATTTTGACATGGAGGAGTGACTTTTCTATGCATGTAGCAATAAAACTGAATGTTTGAAAAATCAAAACTTGGTGTTTGAATAGTTGCATTAAAGTTGTTAAACTAGTGGTGGCCCGCAAGGTGAGCTATATGTGTACCCTAAAAGTTGTCAAATATTATTTTTTCTTGTGATTAAAGTTTGAATTCCAATAGAAACGGACATTTTAAAAGTTATATTTTGAACTATTTTGAATTTTCATAATAAATGAATCAAAGAAAGATGATTTTAGTTAATATAAAAAAAAAATAATGAATTTTAGTTGAACTTCGCAATTGTTCATAGTCATTGACTTCGTTCTAAGCCACTGCCACATTATCTGTTCATCTCATGGGTGAGCTCCAACAATAAAAACAAACCTCCAACTTAAAACTCATGGGTGGTGAGCTCCAACAACAAAAACAAACCTCCAACTTAAAACACATTTGATTTCATTTGATCTTTTAAAGAAAAAAATATTCTCTCTCATGTGTAGAATCTAGAGTGGTCTATGGCTTGGCAAACCCTAAAGCCCTATTAACTTCAATTTCGATGACTTTTTTTTATTTTAATCTTTGACATGGAATATCCACCGTGCAAATTCTTATACTATGAATCGAGAATGAATAAACATCAAGTTTCTATGGACGTAGTCGAGCATGGTACTCAGATGAATAAGGATCGATTCCCGTGAGATTCATTTTCAATGGATTTATTGTCCTCCCACCTAAAAGGTCATTTGATACCGTGATTTATCTTTCTTTCATAAAATTTTGAGACAGACAATGGAGGACCGTATGAGATCAGTATTATCATCTTTTGTTGCAAAGAGAATGAATAAGCACCACTTTTCCAAGATGATTTTTAGACTCCTCTACGTCCTTATTATTACCAATTAAACTCTATGCAACTTCTAAAAATTACTCAAATTTTCAATCTTGATATGTTGTTGAAGAAATATAGGGAAAAATCTTTCAGAATTTAATAGGGGAAAAAAATCAAAGACAAGGCCTGAAATATTTCTATTGCATATAATATTACTTTAAGAAGAAAATCAAAGTCAAATGTAGTACTTCCACAATGTTAAAAGTCAAAGCATAGATAAGACCAGACAAGTGGAACTTAGATCGATGGGCTGAATCAGATTTTTAATTTAATTGAAGATGAAATGCCATCAACCAAGTAATGATTATCAGTAGAATTATCAAATAGATTAATCTATAATGACGGATCAATCCGTTAAAAACTTATCATATAACGGATCCAACTCAACGCAATTCAAAGTGAGTTGTAAGTTAGACAACCTAACGAGCTAAAAATATTAAAAATTTTAAATATGTATTACAGTTTAAATGGATCAAGTTGAAAATTTTAAGTTTAGATTGCAGGTTAGATAGGTCAAGTTCACTAGTCTATTAAATTTTTTACTTTAATTTTAATTTTTTTAAAAAATAATTTTTCTCAATCAATGAGTCAATCCAAACTCACTGCAGGCTTACTCACACAAGCCACGGACCTAGATGGATCCGTCCATCTAAATATATTTTAAAATAGATTGATAAAATTTCAATCTAATCTGCTTAAATTACTTGATGAGACAGATAATGGGCTAACTTAAATTGACAGCTCTAAGAATGCGTTTGGTTTAAGTTATCATATATAACCTTGGTTATATAATTACCAAGTAATTACATAACGAAGATTATGAGGTATAAAATATTATTTAATATTATTTAATTCTAACTTATTTATTTGGAAGAAATAAAATATAATTAGTTTAACATTTACTATATTACTTTTGAGTCAAATAAATTAAATTAAAATAATAATATTAATATTAATAATATTAATGATGATAATATATAAAAAAAATAAATATAATTTATCTATAATTTTAAAATTTTAAAATAAAATTATATTTATTTAAAAAATAATTCATTAAATAATTATTTTAATAAAATAATTAGTTAAATTAATAAATATAATTTGTTAATTTTATTTTTTTAAATTTAAAATAAATTTATATATTTTTTAAAAAATAATTCATTAAAATAATTATTTTAATAAAATAATTTATTAAATTAATAAATATAATTCATTAATTTTATTTTAATAAAATAATAAAATAACATAATTTATTAAAATAATTATTTTTAAAAATAATTCATTAAATAATTATTTTAATAAAATAATTTGTTAAATTAATAATCATAATTTATTAATTTTATTTTTTAAAATTTAACATAAATTTATATGTATTTTAATAAAATAATTATGTTAATAAAATAATTCATTAAATTAATGAATTAAATATAATTCATTAATTTTATTTTTAAAAATAATTCATTAAATTAAAATACTTATTTTAATAAAATAATTTATTAAAATAATTATTTTAATAAAAATAATTTATTAAATTAATAAATATAATTTATTAATTTTATTTTTAAAAATTTAACATAAATTTATATATATTTTAATAAAATAATTTATTAAAATAATTATTTTCATAAAATAATTCATTAAATTAATAAATAGAATCCATTAATTTTATTTTTTTTAAATTTAAAATAAATTATCAATTTAGAATAGTTTAAATTAAAATTTATTAAATTAATTAACTTCATTTCAATTAGATTTCATCATATATTTTAATTAATTAAGTTTTTAAATCAAGAATAATTATAAAAAAATTGTTAATCTCTGAAATTTTAAAAAATATTAGACTATTAAATTAATCATATTTCAGGTTATAATTATGTGATGATGATATTGTATTATTTAAAAATCAATAAATCAAATAAAATGATTGTTGATAATTTTAAATAAATAATTAAGATTATCAATGATAACCTTTCTAATGAAACATCCCCTACTAATTGGATTTATTAAACCTCCACTGGTTAACCTAAGTCCTCCGCACACTTCACCCCGTTGCGCTTCCAGACAAGATCAAGGTGGGGATCAAGACAAAAAGAAGTACAGTGATTGAAACAGTCCAAAAACAGCGCCCGGGATTAGAAAAGTCAATGGAAAGAAAATTTAGTTTGATCAAGGTTTGTCTTTTATGGATGTTAAGAACTTTCATATTGTTATCTCACGGTAGTTAGGAATGGAAGAAAAGGACAAAAACAAACGAGTAAAACTATAATTGTGTTCCTAACTTAGTCAATGTAACGTATAGTTCACGCTGAATTCTCATTGGGTGCCCACAAATTTTCTAACGAGAACAGAAAATTCAAGGTGCATGATTTCTTCTTTTTTTTCCATAAAATATTTAAAATGTATGACTCAAGTCAACGCGTTGCCTTAATTTAATTTCCTTCGAGATCCATACTTTTGTTATTATTAATTAATCAACAATGGGGAGAAGGATCAGCTGCTCTTCCTCCGCTCTCCACCTCCTCCTCCTCCTCCTCCTCCTCCTCCTCAGCTGGCCTGCCTGCTCCGTCTCCAGCTGGGCAGACACCTTAACCCCTGATCTACCTCTCCTCGATGACGGAGTAACCGCGTTGGTCTCCTCCGGCGGCTACTTCCGGCTGGGCTTCTTCAGCCCCAACGGTTCCACCAACCGCTACGTCGGCATATGGTACAACAACATCTCCATCCAAACCGTCGTGTGGGTCGCCAACCGTCGACAGCCAATCACCACCATCTCCGGCAACCTATCTTTGACCACCAAGGGTACACTCGTCATCACCGGCGAAGACAATTCCACCGCCATCTGGTCTTCCGGGTCGCCAGCCTCAGGCCTCGAGAATCCAGTCGCACGGATCCTCGACGATGGCAACTTCGTCGTCCAGAGGCAAGCAGCAAGCAGCGACCCTAACAGCTTCGCATGGCAGAGCTTCGACTTCCCGACGGACACGCAGTTGCCGGGCATGGCGCTGGGGCAGAAGAAGCTCGGCACGGGGATCGTCCTTAACCTCAACCTCACATCTTGGACGAGCTCCGGCGATCCTGCTCCAGGCCAGTACACCTACGGATTAGACGTAGAAGGCGACCCCCAATTGTTCATCTGGTCCGGGACGCGGCCCTACTGGCGGGGAGGGCCATGGACGAACGATCGCTGGTTCAGTGGTGTCCCAGAGGTGTGCAGGCGGGCAAAAACATTTCCATTCAAGATTGATGTCTCTTCGATTTCTAACAAAATTACTGGAATATATTTCCATTTAACATACCTATTCTCTTCGATTCATAAGGTGACCGACCAATCTGATGGGCTGATAAACTTCAACGTGGAACAAAATCAAATCGCCTACTCGCCCACCAACTTGTCTTCAACCATGGCGAGGTGGACCATGGACTCCTCAGGCCATCTACAGCTCCTCGTGTGGATCGAGGGTGAACAGCAATGGAGTATCATTTGGAACATACCCAAGGACCACTGCGATCAAATGTTCCCGTGCGGCCCCAACAGTTACTGCAGCTCCAACAATTCGCCGCCGTGCACATGCTTGCCGGCGTTCCATCCAAGGAATCAACGTAACTGGGACATGCTGGACGGGCTAGCCGGCTGCGTTAGGACAACGCCTTTGGACTGCCAGAACAACACCGATGGATTCTTCATTCAGAGTGGCACCAAGTTGCCCTACACGTCCAGGTCGAGAGTCAACCCGAACTTGAGCTGGGGTGAGTGCAGGGCTTTGTGCTTGAGCAACTGCTCATGCAGAGCATATGCTGCATCGAGCATAACTGGAACTGACAGTGGCTGCTTAATCTGGAAAGACGATCTCACTGATATCACAGTGTATGATCAGAGTGGGCTAGGACAAGATTTTTATGTCAGAGTAGCAGCAGCTGATTTAGGTGAGCAACTAGTCAAAACTGAATATATCAACATTTATGAACGTCCAAACCTTTTTACTTATCAGTTATATGCTGTTCTCAATCTTTCAGTATTAGCATCTGAAGCTCTGCACCATCATTCTAACCGGAATATCATAATGATTGTGGTTCTCCCTGTGGCAATTCTTTTCCTTGCTTGTGTTGCTTACTCAATTTGGAGGTGGAAGAAGAGAAGTATTGTTCATCCGATCCTCATCCTCACTACTTTTACTTGGCTTGTATATATTCTGAAGTCATTAATTTGTTGCACATGTAGGTTCTCATATTGACTATGAAGCAGAAGAAAAGGACATGGAATTGCCATTGTTTGACTTGAATACAATTAAAGACGCCACCGATGACTTCTCAATAGACAACAAGCTTGGTGAAGGAGGCTTTGGCCCTGTATACAAGGTAGAGAATACTGTATTTTGGGTTTAATACTAGCACATAATTTTGTTTGAGCAAGTTTGATATTTGATTTTGTGCAGGGTAAATTGGGGGAGGATCAAGAGATAGCAGTGAAGAGATTATCCAAGACATCGACACAAGGAGTGGATGAGTTCAAAAATGAGATCACATTGATCGCGAAGCTGCAGCATCGAAATCTCGTTAAGCTTCTTGGCTGTTGTATCCAAGGAGGTGAAAGACTCTTGATCTATGAATACCTGTCCAATGGAAGCTTGGACACCTTCCTATTTGGTTAGTTGATCTACATAATCTGAAACTATCTGAAAGGATAGATCAGATTTAAATGAATGCTTGTTGTGTTCAGGTGAAGCTCAAACTGTATTACTGGATTGGAGAGCAAGGTACAACATCATTCTCAGTGTCGCTAGAGGTCTACTTTATCTTCACCATGATTCAAGATTAAGGATTGTTCATAGGGACCTTAAAGCTAGTAATATTCTTCTTGACAAAGATATGAATCCCAAAATATCTGATTTTGGCATGGCTAGGATATTTGGAGGAGATGAATCTGAATCAATTACTAAGAGAGTCGTCGGAACCTAGTGAGCACAAATAATTTCAATCATCATTGTTGTTATTTTTCATATTATATCATATATATACTTACTTTATATATCTATAATTATGACAGTGGCTACATGTCTCCCGAATATATTATGAATGGTATTTTTTCAATAAAATCAGATGTATTTAGTTTTGGAGTACTAGTACATGAGATAATAAGTGGTAAAAGGAATAGAGACACTGACCAATCAATGGAACAACTGAACTTTCTTGGAAATGTAAGTACAATTATCTATTTACAAATTATACGTTTCTATTTAGTCACTTTCATTTTACATATTATATATGATTCTCTTCTATATTATATTTTTGTTTGCACTTGTTTTTTCAGATGTGGATCAGGTGGAAAGAAGGAAAATGCTTAGATTTAGTCGATAAAAATTTCAGCCATCTATTATTTGAAAATCAAATACTAAGATGTATAAAAGTTGGACTTTTATGTGTCCAAAAGCAACCAGAAGATAGACCAACAATGTCTTCAGTGTTAGCAATGTTGGTAAGTGTTGATAATATTTCTCTCCTACCAGAACCTAAACAACCAGGCTTTTTTATTGCAAGAGTATCATCATCTATGAGCTCAAATGTTAGTAATCGTGAGTTAGTGTCTGTGAATCAAGTATCAATCACTGAAATGGTTGGTCGATAGGAATTGAGTTGTGAAAGTACATGTTTTGATGGCCTCTTTCTATGTTCACTAAAATCTTAAGTTCTTAGATGGTCTTTTAGCCTGTGCTAGTGCTTTGCCTTTCACATATGTTTATTCAACTTTTAAACTCTTGTGCTCATTATATGTTGTAACTTTGATTCTCCATGTAATGAACATTACAAGCCCAAATTTGATCAAGTTTAATTTATGCTTTAGAAATTCAAACTGTTGAATTCTGAATTCTAACAGACAAATCCTTTAGCTTTAGAGATTCAAACTGTTGAATTCAGAGGAGTGTTAAAGATTGGAGTAGACTCAAGAACTCCCTCTTCAATTGAAATAGAACCACAGAACTCAATGGTTCTTGCTCTGTCAAAATTATTGGAAATACTACACTAAATCTTTGCCAACTAGTCACTCGATGTCGACTATCGCTAAAGTATCTTCATCAGCAGTATGCTTCAAACGTTGGATCGCCTTGTCGACCTGCAAGAAGAGGCCATTCTTATATGATTCTCTTCTAATATCAACTCCTGCATCATCCTCATGAACACTTAAAGCTAATAGTCCATAAAAAAACCATCACAGAGTTTTAGATCGATGTCATATACCAGACAGAATTGGCTGAACTCCATTCAAGAAAATGGAGATGGAAAGCAGAGGAGTCAGATTAATGACTGCAGCTATCACCTCATTGCTGCTGGTGTAGAGCTTGCTCAAGGGCATGCGCAGTACGAGGACCAGCACACTGATGATCAAGCTAAGGATCAAGCTGGTTGTCAACACGACAAGGACTGTGAATTTGGCGACTCGGGGATGAGCAGCTCGCTCCCTATCCTGACAATGCAACAGACAGCCTCTGGTTGTGAATGAATGATGTTGGAATAAATCAAAATTCCAAGTGAAAAAATCATTCTCCATGAGCACAGTAGAATTCAAAAATAAAATGATGAGGATTAAGATCAAAATGAATAATATCATAATATTATATAGATTTTATCGGTACACATAATTAGTCAGGGGCGGCTCAAGCATACTAGAGGCCCTAGGCGAATTTTTTTAAATAATTGTTATTATTTTAAAAAAATTTCTCTCACCCCTTTATTCGGACACCGACATTTGTGGGTTTAAATTTTTTTTAAAATATTAATTTTTTTTAAAAAAATTTATATAAAATTAAATTTTCTATGCAAAATTATTAATTAAATTTTCATATTCAAGTTTTAATAATAATTTTTTTTTTCAATTGATAACATTATTAAATTATTTAATCTTTTTTGAAATATAGTTGAACGTAAATAAGACTTTATTAATTTTAATTTTGAAAAATTTCTTTCCGCTGAAGCTACACTAACAGGTATGGTGAATTGACAAAATTATAAGTTTACAATAAGAATCATTGATAAGAAAATAAAAAATTAATAGAAGCATAAAAAAAAGATTTGACAGGAAAATAAGGAATGTGATTAGGGCTGGGTCGGTACGGTATACCGAATTTTGCATACGATACCGTATACCGTACCGAAAATTTCGGCATAAAAAAATCTATACCGTTACCATACCGAAAATTCGGTATACCGGAATTTCAGTATTTTCGGTATACCGAAATACCGAATTTTCAGTATATTACACCGAAAATATTGAAAATTTTGGTATACTGATAATTTCGGTACGGTATTATACCGAAAATGTTGCTATACCGAAATACCGAACAATAATAATTTCGTACCGTTACCGATACCGAAAAATTCGGTACGGTATTATACCGTACCGAAATTTTCGGTATACCGAAATTTTCGATATGGACGGTAAATATCGATATGGTATGTGCGGTATACCGAAAATTCGGTATTTTTTCCCACCCCTAAATGTGATACCTTTAGATCTTAAGATCATTAAAAAAATCTGTAACAAAGACTTTTTATTCTGATCATTTCTCTCCTTGCATCCCTTGTGATGATCTCTAAAATATTTTGAGGAGAGAAAATAAGCTATCAAATAAGTAAAATGTTTAAAATTGAGCAAAATAGGTTGTTAGGTTAATAAGGAAAGAAGGAGAGGAATATAAAGAAACTAGTAAATTAGAGTTTTGAAAATTAAATAATATTAAATATATTAGAATCATACCAAATCTCTACAAAATCCAATGATCATGCAAAATCTTTCCAAAATCTAATAAAAATATTTTAATAATTTTTTATTCTCTTACTATATATATATATATATATATAGAGTTCTGATATCCCGCGCGACGAAAAAACCCGACACCCATACGCGACCGCCCGACCTCTCGACGTTCATCGCCGCCGTTCTTCGCCGTCCGGTCACCGCCGGCCACCATCCCGGGCTCGTTGGAAGCGCAACTCGACGGCGCACACATCGGCACCGGATTCCGGCCGGATTGGGCCAGAATCCGGCCGGAATTCCGGCCGAAACACAGCAGACGCGCTGGTGGCCGATTCGGCCGGAATCCGACCGGATTCTAGCCGAAATCGGCCGCCAGCGTCTGGCGGCGATTTCGGCCGGAATCCGGCCGAATTCCGACCGAAATCGGCCAACAGTGTCTGTTGGCCGATTTCGGCCGGAATTCGATCGGATTCCGGCCGAATCGGGGCCGGACTCCGGCACCCGCCGGACCGCCGGTGAGTTGCGGTTCCAATGGGTCCGGTCCGGCGGCAATCGGTGGTCGGACGGCGATGAACGGACGCCGGGAAGCGGCGAACGTCCGAGGAGAAACACTGTGCAATCGCGAGAAATGGACGGCTGAGATGGGATCGCGCACGGGCACGCATCGGGCGGTTGCGCAGGATATCAAACTCGTATATATATATATATATATATATATAAAATGGGCCCCTCTAAATTTGGGGTCCTAGGCATAGGCCTTAATGGTTTATGCCTAAAGCCGGCACTGTAATTAGTATTAGAGTTGTAATCTATGTGGAATCATATGAAACTTTAAAAAACATGAAAGAGATAGGAGTACTCTGAATTATGAATATAATACTATAGGTTTCTAGTGATTTTTTGTTTAAGAAGAAAATTATTGAAATATAAAAAATATCTTAGATTTATATGATGGATGATATCTTCATTGATACAAATCTTTTATGTAGAGCTCAAAAATATAATTACTATGAAAATTGAGTTGAAATTAAAGCTCCTCAGTTTACCTCCTAGATCGTATTTGAAGGAGAAGAATCAATAAAGATTAAAGATGAGCACGAATAATTTCAATCATCGTTATTTTTATTATTCATATTTATTACATAAATACTTATTTAATATTTTAGATAATAAATAATAAAAAGAACTGACACGCGCTGGACAATTGATAACACAATTGAACTTTTTAAGAAATGTAAGTATAATTATTTGTTTACAAATTATAACTTTCACTTTCGTATTATACAGTATACGATCACTTTCATTTTACATATTATATGATTTTCTTTGAGTTCATAATTCATTTTACAATTGTTTTTCAGAAATGGATCCCGTGGAAAAAAAATACTTAGTCATTTGTTTTTTGAAAATCAAGCGTTAAAGTGTGTAAAAGTTGGACTTTTATATGTCTAAGAACCTACACACTTTTAAAGTATGTAGAAGTTAGAGATAAACCAAGATATCTTTGGTGTTAATAATGTTTGCGAGCACCGAAAATATGTCTTTTTTATCAGACTTTTTTCACAAGATTATTTCTGTAAATTCTTATTCAACAAAAAGATAAAATCTATCACTCCAGTGGTATTTTCGTAAACTCAGACTACATTAATATAGAGTCATTGTCCATAAGACAAGCATCAATCACTAAAATAGTGGGTTGATCGGAATTAAATGATAAAAATAACAAAATATGAATAATTATGTTTTTCCATATTATGTGTTACGATATTTTGACATGGAGGAGTGACTAGCAATAGAACTGAATGTTTGAAAAATCAAAACATTTGTATACCCTAAAAGTTGCATTAAAGTTGTTAAACTAGTAGAGGCCCGCAAGGTGAGCTATATGTGTACCCTAAAAGTTGTCAAACAATTTTTTGTTGTTGTTCTTGTGATTAAAGTTTGAATTCCAATAGAAACGGACATTTTAAAAGTTAGATTTTGAACTATTTTGAATTTTCATAATAAATGAATCAAAGGAAAAAATGATTTTACTTAATAATTTTTGTTGAACTTCGCAATTGTTCAAAGTCATTGACTTCGTTCTAAGCCACTGCCACATATTATCTGTTCCTCTCATGGGTGAGCTCCAACAACAAAAACAAACCTCCAACTTAAAACACATTTGATTTCATTTGATCTTTTAAAGAACAAAAATCTTCTCTTTACATGTGTAGAATCTAGAGAGGTCTATGGCTTGGCAAACCCTAAAGCCCTATTAACTTCGATTTCGATGACTTTTTTTTTTTTTTTTAAGCTTGACATGGAATATCCGCCATGCAAATTCTTATACTATGAATCGAGAATGAATAAGCATCAAGTTTATATGGACATAGTCGAATTGGTACTCAAATGATAGATATTGTAATGGAAATCGTAGGATTCATTTTCAACGGATTTATTGTCCTCCCACTTAGAAGGTCATTTGATATCGTGATTTATTTTATTTTCATAAGATTTTGAGATGGGCAATGGAGGATTGTATGAGACGAGTGTTATCATCTTTTGTTGCAAAGAGTGTCATACCCCGCACAAACTAGGCTTACCGCAACGCTAGCTTCGTTCGCCACGTGTGAACTGTGACAATGTCAGAGCAAAATACAGAGTAAAACTAAATAACCTGACTACATGCATACCTCTGAAATAACTCCCTTAGTGTATGTATATATCTCAACAATTAACTTGAAGTCAAAGAAACGGAAAGTAAGCACAAAGTGCACAGTGGAGATACGAAAGACGTGTATGAAAATATTAATAAAAAGATTAACGACATCATGTATCTTTTATAATTTTCATGTCATTTGTCTTGTCTTTCCTTTTTAATTAATATCATTCGTTCCCATTATTGTCTATTTTATTCAATCACTCAATATGATTTCTTGAATGGATAACGACATACAATCTACTCATCTAGAATGTGTCATTTAGGAAAAGGTAAACAACCTGCCTTCCACCTAATACAAACACATCACATATAAATGAAAAATATCAAAGTGAGCGACCTGCAACCCACTTGAAAGAGATACACCATATACCAGAGAGAATGACCTGCAATCCACCTGTAACGAAATTGCATCATAAGTATGCACCTATACATACATAGCTCATGTAAACGACCCACAATCCATCCAAAAAATATCTCACATGAAAATAGGATAGACGATCTGCAATCCATCTCGTGAGATCCTCACATAAAAATAGGGCGAACGACCTGCAATCCACCCCGTGAGATAAAATTTATCTCCATTTGGTTACATAGAACAAAAAATAACTTGAAAACTCTTTTCAAATTGCGGAGCCAAGAGCTCTATATTTATATTATTTGTTCACTTCAACTTCTCATGAGATTTGTATTCTCTTTTAGGGAATCATATGAAATTCCTCCTATCTCTCAATTTCATAATCTAAATGGCATTGATCAATTTTGATAGGGTGCAAAATTTGATAACACGTATAAAAGAACAACCAAGTACAAAGATATGACCAAACAAATCAAAGTATATACAAGTATGTAATTTATTTTTCCTCTATCAAATAGAATCAAAATGTTAGAAGCTTGAGCTCACAATCAAAACCAACTACTGCTACATTTTGTCTGCTTTTTCAGGGCAAAAATACCCCATTAATTTTTTTTTATATTGTCTGCATACAAACACAAACTCGTACTCTCGTCATGAAGTGGCAACTCATATTTTTGACTCAAAGATTATCAAATGGTATCGTACTAAATCAATACATGCTTGTTATTGTCTTAAGAAAGTAATAACAAGGACTCGGAACCAAAACTATGAATGCATCATCAGCAATCTTATCCATGATAGTTATTTAAATACTCTAAACACACAAAGAAGGGCTGCCTGCTCGCTCGAGGCCTATAAATGTCACACACCCAAACAATCGGTGGCATAGCAAATGGCTACTCAGCCAGGACCACTTATGTAATGGCTACATCTCATGCATATCTACTAAACTTCGTCCTGATCATACACATCTAAACTTTCAACTGCTGCAAATAATGAAAGTATTTTCTTTTTCATGTAAGTATTTGTTGTTGGCTCCATTGCTGGCATACAGCGTGCACAACTTCATGGTGAGAAAGCCACTATCATTGAAGAATTGTTGGCTCTTGTTATAATGGAGTTATGACATAAAAAAAAAATTGAAGAAGACAAGCACATTCTTAAGACAAGAATTGTTGGCTCTTGCTGTGAAGTGTCGAACCAAAAACAAAAAAACAAAAACAAAAACCTAAAAAGATCAAGCAGGAAGAAAGGGATCTAGATTATTCTTGTTATGGTCATGAAGAGTGGAGGTCGTGGTTCTTCAAGCTCGAGAGCAGCCTATCGGGTCCGGCTAAGCGTGCCATAGAGCCCGGATCGAGCTGAATCCTCTGGCACCTCTATCCCGAGTCGAGTTTTATAGCCGAATCGGAGGAGTCGAGACGAGACCTGGTGGAAGGCTTCCATAATGAGTCTGAATCCGCTCAGGGAGGTTCTCCTACTCTCGAGACAGCCGAGCCGAGTCAAATCCTCTACATGGAATCACCTTCTCGAATTGAACCGCGTCGGCAGAGAACGGATCTCTCAAACCGATTCGGCTCTCTGTTAACTCTCCTCCCGACGACCGATTCGAATCCTCGACTCGGACCCACCCTCAAACCGAATCGAGTCGGTGGGGAATGGACCTCCCAAACCGATTCGGCTGTGTCAACTCTTATCTGCCTAAGTCAAATCTACTCTCTTTGACTCTCCTTGTCCTGTCCCTTGAAAGACCACTCCACCATCGCACGGTAATAAATATTCTCCTGTCATCTCTGTAACTAATCATGATAATGCTCTGACAGACGTACGTGACACGACCTCTCAAATACAAGTCAACAATGGGACATATGCTCTGACTATACCATACCTTCTGACACATTCATACCGATGATGGAACCCCCACCATACTCATGATGGGACATGACTCTCCAGGCTCATATATAAAGTTGGTTCTGTACTGAAGGGAGGTATGCAATATCACAATTCTCACTTTCCATTCTCGTTTTCCTCTTCCTCCTCTACGAACTGACTTAAACATTGGAGTGGTCGCGCTAGGACAACCCCTGACCTTCCTTCTCATGATTCTTGTGAGCGCAGGTCCTAGAAGCTCCACGTTCTCCTCTTCTCTCAAGCTCGCCCAAGTGTGATGCTGAGAAGAGTCGGCGCATCCAGAAGCGAATCTCAACCGGAACAATTCTCTTTTAAAGCGTAGGTTAAATCATGTACGAAGGAAATCAAAAAGAGCAAAGCAAGAAAACTCCACCTTAATTAAATTTGACAGTGTTGTGACGACGTGCGACGACTGTGATGATGTGCGGCGGCGGCAACGACGTGCGACGACAACAACGATGACGACAAGGAGCAAAGAGGCGGCAGCAGCCTGAGGAATTTGATACTCTTTATTTGTATTTTTGTATAAAGATTTAATAAATTTTAAAATTTATAACTAAAACTTTTTAATTATTTCAAGATATAACATAGAGAATGAATAAGCACCACTTTTCCCCCATAATTTTTAGCCACCTCTGCGTCCGTATTATTACCAATTTAAACTCTTTGCAACTTCTAAAAATTACTCAAATTTTTAATCTTGATATGTTGTTGAAGAAATATAGGGAAAAATCTTTCAGAATTTAATAGGGGGAAAAAATCAAAGACAAGGCCTGAAATGTTTCTATTGCATATAATATTACTTTAAGAAGTCAAAGTCAAATGTAGTACTTCCACAAAGTTAAAAGTCAAAGCATAAAAGACTAGACAAGTAGATCGGACAGACAAGTGGATCTTACAACCTGAGCTATTAAACGAACTAATCTATAATAGGGCGGGCTAATCCATGACAAATCCATCATATGACGGAGCAGAATATATAGGTTGACCCACCACTTGGGTAGGTTGAAAAATCTCCAACTCAATCCAATTCAAGACAGGTCATGGGTTCGGCGGGCCAACCCACAGACCTATTAAAAAAATATTAAAAATTTTAAAAATTTTAAATTTAAATTATAATTTAAATTAATTAAGTTGAAAATTTTAAATTTAAATTATAATTTTTAAATTTAAATTATAATTTTTAAACTTAATTGTAAGATTTAATTCAACTCAAAGTGGATTGTAGGTTAGGTGAATCAACTCACGAGCTAAAAAAATTAAAAATTTTAAACTTGTATTACAGTTTAAACAAGTTAAATTAAAATTTTAAAATTTGAATTAAGATGTAGACAGATCAAGTCTACTAACGTGTTAGGAAGGGAAGAAAAGGGCAAAAAAAAGTCAAACTATACTTGTGTTCCTAAATTGGTCAATGTAACGTATAGCATACGCTGAATTCTCATTGGTTGCCCACAAATTTTCTAACGAGAAGAAAAAATTCAAGATGCATGACTTCTTCTTCTTTTTTTTTATAAAATATTTAAAATGTGTGACTCAAGTCAACGTGTTGCCTTAATTTAATTTCCTTCGAGATCCAAACTTTTGTTATTATTAATTAATCAACGATGAGGAAAAGGATCTGCTGCTCTTCCTCCGCTCTCCTCCTCCTCCTCCTCCTCCTCCTCAGCTGGCCTGCCTGCTCCGTCTCCAGTGGGGAAGACACCTTATCCCCTGATCGGCCTCTCCTCGATGATGGAGTAACCGCTTTGGTCTCCTCCGGCGGCAGCTTCCGGCTGGGATTCTTCAGCCCCGACGGTTCCACCAACCGCTACGTCGGCATATGGTACAACAACATCTCCATCCAAACCGTCGCGTGGGTCGCCAACCGTCGACAGCCAATCACCACCACCTCCGGCAACCTCTCTTTGACCACCAACGGTACACTCGTCATCACCGGCGAAGGCAATTCCACCGCCATCTGGTCTTCCGTGTCGCCAGCCTCAGGCCTCGAGAATCCAGTCGCACGGATCCTCGACGATGGCAACTTCGTGGTCCAAGAGGCAAGCAGCAACGGCAACGACGACCCTAACAGCTTCGCATGGCAGAGCTTCGACTTTCCGACGGACACGCAGTTGCCGGGCATGGCGCTGGGTCAGAAGCAGCTCAGTACAGGGACCATCCTCGACATCAACCTCACGGCCTGGAAGAGCCCCACGGACCCCTCTCCAGGCCAATACGCCTTCGGATTAGACGTGCGAGGCGACCCCCAAATATTCATCTGGACAGAGACACAACCCTACTGGCGCGGAGGCCCATGGAACGGCCGCTGGTTCAGTGGCGTCCCAGAGGTGACGGACGGCACCGACGGAGTCATGAATTTCGACGTGGAAAAAGATCATACCACCTACTGGCCAATCCACCGGTCTTCCACCATCGTGAGGTGGACCATGAACTCCTCAGGTCATCTACAGCTCCTCGTATGGATCGAGGCTGAACAGCGCTGGAGTCTCAGTTGGTACATACCCAAGGACCACTGCGATCAAATGTCCCAGTGCGGCAACAACAGTTACTGCAGCTCCAACAACTCGCCGCCGTGCACATGCTTGCCGGCGTTTCATCCAAGGAATCAACATAATTGGGACATGCTGGACGGAGTAGCCGGCTGCATTAGGACAACACCTCTGGACTGCCGGAACAAAACCGATGGATTCTTCACCCAGAGTGGCACCAAGTTGCCCGACACGTCCAGATCGACAGTCTTCGAAAACTTGAGCTTGGAGGAGTGCGGGGCTTTGTGCCTGGGCAACTGCTCGTGCACAGCGTATGCTGCACTGGACATAAGTGGGAGTGGGAGTGGGAGTGGCTGCTTGATCTGGACAGACGATCTCACTGATATCACCGTGTATCAGAGTGGGCTAGGACAAGATCTTTATGTCAGATTAGCAGCAAAAGATTTAGGTGAGCAGCTAGCTAGCTAGCTAGTCAAAACTGAATATATCAATCATCAACATTTATACTAATTCAGTTATATGCTGTTGCAATCTTTCAGTATTAGCATCTGAAGCTTTGCACCATCATTCTAACCGGAATATCTTAATGATTGTGGTTCTTCCTCTGGCAATTCTGTTCCTTGCTTGTGTTGCTTACTCGATTTGGTGGTGGAAGAAAAGAAGTATGGTTCATTCTCATCCTAACTACTTTTACTTGGCTCGTATATATTCTGAAGTCTTTAATTTGTCGCACTTGTAGGTTCTCATATTGACTATGAAGCAGAAGAGAAGGACATGGAATTGCCATTGTTTGACTTGAATACAATTAAAGACGCCACCGATGACTTCTCAATAGACAACAAGCTTGGTGAAGGAGGATTTGGCCCTGTATACAAGGTAGAGAATACTGTATTTTGGGTTTAATACTAGCACATAATTTTGTTTGAGCAAGTTTGATATTTGATTTTGTGCAGGGTATATTGGGGGAGGATCAAGAGATAGCAGTGAAGAGATTATCCAAGACATCGACACAAGGAGTGGATGAGTTCAAAAATGAGATCACATTGATCGCAAAGCTGCAGCATCGAAATCTCGTTAAGCTTCTTGGCTGTTGTATTCAAGGAGGTGAAAGACTCTTGATCTATGAATACCTGTCCAATGGAAGCTTGGACACCTTCCTATTTGGTTAGTTGATCTTCTCTGTCAATTTACATAAACTGAAACTATCTGAAAGGATAGATCAGATCTAAAATTTAGATGAATTAATGCTTGTTGTGTTCAGATGAAGTTCAAACTGTATTACTGGATTGGAGAGCAAGGTACAACATCATTCTCGGTGTTGCTCGAGGTCTACTTTATCTTCACCACGATTCAAGATTAAGGATCATTCATAGGGATCTTAAAGCTAGCAATATTTTGCTCGACAAAGATATGAATCCCAAAATATCTGATTTTGGCATGGCTAGAATATTTGGAGGAGATGAATCTGAATCAACTACTAAGAGAGTTGTGGGAACCTAGTGAGTATAAATAAATTCAATCATCATTATCTTTATTATTGCAATATATATTTATTTGATATTTCTTCCATAATGGCAGTGGTTATATGTCTCCCGAATATGTTATGGATGGTATTTTTTCAATAAAGTCCGATGTATTTAGTTTTGGAGTCCTCATGCTCGAGATAATAAGTGGTAAAAAGAACAGAGACTCTGGACAATCGATGTCACAATTGAATCTTCTAGGAAATGTAAGCATAATTATTCTTTTACAAATTATAAATTTCTCTTTGATCACTTTCATTTTACATATTTTGCAATTATTTTTTCAGATGTGGATCATGTGGAAAGAAGGAAAATGCTTAGATTTAGTTGATACAAACTTTAGTCATTCATTTTTTGAAAATGAAGTGCTAAGGTGTATAAAAGTTGGACTTTTATGTGTTCAAGAGCAACCAGGAGATAGACCGACGATGTCTTCTATGTTAGCAATGTTAGTGAGTACCGATAATATTTCTTTTCTACCAGAACCTAAACAACCAGGTTTCTTTTCCACAAGATCATCATCTGTAAACTCAGACTATAGCAATATAGAATCATTGTCTATAAATCAAACATCAATCACTGCAATAGTTGGTCGATAAGAGTTAAGTGATAAGAGAGATATGTGCACTAGACAAAATATGTATAATTTTTTTTCTTATTATGTGATTTGTTTTTGGAGGGCTAACTCCTCTATGCGTGTTGTAATAGAATTTGATACTTGAAGCATTAAAATTTGATGTTTGAATAGTGACATTCAGTTGTTAAACTAGTAGAGATCGTCTAAGTGGGCTTAATGTGTGTGTAAAAGTTATCGTAATATTATTTTTGTTGTTCTTGTTTTGAAAAGCTCCCCTTTGAGAAACAATAAGCATCATTTTTGCCAAACAATATTCTTCCCACCTATCGAATGGAATAAGTCCACCCGTCGAATAGAATAAGTATTACTATACCTTTACGGGGTGTGATGTCGTGGTAAAGTATTTGAAGAACAAATATGCAGATTAGATTTTGAATTTCAATAGGGATGAATATTTTAGAGGTCAGCCTCTAAATAGTATAGCTTGTTTTATATTTATCCAATAAATAAATCAGGGGAGAAGATCATTTACTTACAAGATTTGTCTGGAGAAGTCTCCCTCGGATATGGTGCAATGGTAAGATGATTTGGGGGAAATTCATAGCACCGTGATTTGATCCTCAATTGGAGCATGCACGAGCACTTAATTTGGAAGAAAAAGCTGTGTCAAGGTATTCACAATTGAAGTAGTTGATTCAGAGCTTAGGCAACCCTATAGTGATTGATGGGACTACGAAAGGCGATATACCAGCATAGTAGTACGAGCACTTTCGAATGTACCCAATGGCACTAGCGTAGCCAGTGGTGGGCTGCACTGGGCTCCAGCTCAATGTAATCCAGTAATTTTTAATTTAATATATTAAATTAAAATTTAAAAAATTAAAATAGTCTAGTCAATCTTATTAATTAGCCCAGGGTAGTTTAGGATTTTGATTACGCCATTGCCCGATGGTAAAACTAGAAGAAATCCACACACCTCTAGAATTAGTCGGGACGGTAAGAAATTGAAAATCTGAAGTATCTAAAAAAAATAGATTGTGAAACATAGACATCTACTTTATTCATATCTAAAATATTACTATTAACCAAATTTTATGCTATTGAAAATTTATCAATAAGTCTGTGGAAATATTGAAGACAATCCTGATATATATGCGGTTGAAGAAACATCGAAGAAACTCTTTCCTGGGTAAAAGTCAAAGTGAATAAGTCTGTGGAAGCTAAGGCCAGCAGCCAAGTTGACTGACTGAATCAGATCTTAATTTAATTCAAAATGATAAGACATTTCGTCGTTGGACTTATCAAACCTCTACTAAAGAGCAATTCGATGATGAACGAAACTTTGGCCATCGTAAAACCTTAATTAAGAAAGAGTCGGACTATATTAAAATCTATTATACGCCTTATCCGCATCGAAAGTCGAAGGAAAGAAAATTTAATTATCGTTATTGTCAAAAAAAAAATATTAGAACTTCAATTGTATTCGTGTTTTTAAACCACCGAAATAGTTAATTTTTTATATTGGAGCAGATATCGAGTATTATACGTTGTAGTTTTTACCCATATATTGTGACAAAATTCTAAATTAAAAAATATTAAATTTTTAATTTTAAATATTAATATTATATTAAAATATATTTATGATAGCTGATGTATGATATGTGATTTTAAGAATTTTTTAAATCTAAGTTCGCCTGTTATAAATTAAATCACCGCAGGCAAGTTGACTGACTGAATTATATATATCTTAATTTAATTCGAAATGATAAAGACATTTGTGATAGTTGGACTTCAACTGGTAACTAAACAGCAATCCTTACCCTGTGGCTTGCACAGTTGAAGACGAACTATATATTGAAATGTATAATACGCCGCCATACGTGCATTCAAAGTCAAAGGAAAGATAATTAATTAATTAATTGTTATGGCAAAAAAAATTTTACTTGAACTTCAATTCTATTAACATACGCATATATATGCATTTTATAGAAAACATATTTAAAATGCATCTCAAAGGATGTTGGACATCTGAATTAACTGTTGTATGCGCTTCTCAATTTACCTTGATGGTCGATGGAAAACTTTCGTGGGACCGGACCGATCACCCCAGAGATGTGGCTACTGAGATTATCAATTTTT
>NW_027432774.1:0-2952 GCF_044706935.1 Curcuma longa
ACCTCACAGAACAACATTGTTCTAAATTTGTAGAATAACACTACTTTTAAAGCATCTCCAATGCTCTGTTAATGAGGTGTTAATGTATAATATAAAAGAATATTATAACAACCCCTTTACATGAACGCGTTCAATGTCTTGAACGCATTCATGTGGCAGTGGGGTGGCAGCCAGGGCAGTCCAGCCCCTGGTTGGCCCACCCCACATGCAATTTTTTTTATTTTTTTATTTTTCTTAATTAATTAGATATTTATGAGTTAATTTTTAATTTTTAATTATGATGTACTATTGGATTAATTTCCTTCAATTGAATGGAAAGATAATTCTTGAACATTGATCGCCATAAATATTAAAAAAATTAATTTAAGAATGAATTAGTGAAAAGACACACTATATTGAAATAACTTTCCAATGTGAGAGTTGATTATTTTTTGCAGAAGACTTGATTATTTTCTTCTTTATTTTATTAATTTCGTTTTAAGTTCTTAGGTAGTTGGATAGTTCAATTTTGATGTGTGTATTTATCATATTTTTAAGATTTTTTAATAATTTAACCTTTACACACACACACAAAAACTGATATTGATGGTTGTATTTTATTCAACAAATCTTGAGATTGGATTCCTTCAACCACTTGAGGAGCCCAACTTGATAAGCCTCAAAGAAAGCCACAAGGCATCTGCAACCAGTTGCTACTCAAAACACATGAAATTACACAATATTGGAGGTCTACTTTTGTGTTGGACGTGGGCTGTGGACTCCAGTGTGCATGGAGGTCTGGCTAACTCAAACTCTGGGTTGAGACCAAGTCTAGACCATGCTACGGAACCACGACTCACGGCCAAGCCATGGCTAGGCCACAACTTCAACTTGAGGCCAGGCTGTCACTGTTGGATGCCTAAACAAAGGAAACTATGTGTAATTTGTCATTTTCTCACTAAAAAAATATAGGGTATTAGCAACAAAAACTAGCGACAAATATTTTTCATCACAAATTGACGACAACAATTTATGATGAAATATATTTTCGTCGTCAATTTATAATGATTTTTGCTATGAAAATTTTTTCATTGCAAAAGTTGCAATGTAATAATTTTTGTCGTAAGAATCTTATCGTAAAAATCGTCGCTATTTGGCAATGAATCAGGAATTCATTGCCAATTTGACGACGAACTAAGAATTCATCGTCAAATTAGCGACGAATCCGTAATATAAATAACAAAAAATAATATCATTTACAATATTAATGGAAGAACAAGCTTGGAGTTTCTGGAATGTCGTCTCTCGGACAACTGCAAAAAAAAGAAGTTGTCTATTAAAACAAACACAACTATACTACGTCTTAAAAATCCAAAACCTTACAATCATATCTAACAAGCACAAATGACATGCTCAGGCCAAGCCGGACCACAATGAGCTTGGTCAGGCTTGGCCCAATGCCACCGAGCTCGACTAGGCTTGCACATACGCCAGTAAGCTTGTCCAAGCTAAGCTTGTCGCCGGCAATCTCGATCAGGCCTGAACAGACGCTAATGAGCTTGGCTAGCTCAGCCAGACCAACCTCGATGCCAACAAGCTCAGCCAGGCCAACCCCGACATTGGCGAGCTCGCCAAAAGCCGGGCTCGACCCCGACAAACTCAGCTAGGCCAACTCCGACGTCGACAAGCTCGATCAGGTCAGGCCCAAACTCGGCGAGCTTGGCCGGTTGGGCCTAATGTCGGCGAGCTCGCCAAGACCATGCCCGAAGCTGGCAAACTCACCAAGGCTGGGCCTAACATCGACGAGCTCGCCCGCATATCTCGACGCCAGCAAGCTTGCCTGCTTGTCCTGAGGCCAGCAAGCAAGCTTAAATCGAGCCCGACACCAATAATCAACAAGAGACTTATCGACCCTAAACCTCAAACCTAATTTAAACAGGAGAGAGAGACTTATCGATCGGGAAGCAATGAGAATCGAGAATGCTAGAGAATCGGGAACGTCAGAGTTGGGAACACGTGGAGTCAGGAACGTCAAAGTCGGGAGCGCAATCAAAATCAACGTGCACAAGGGGAAAATAATCGGACCAAAACCCTAAAAATCACGATTTTAATGACAGAAATTATTTTTCGTCAATTAGCAATGGAGAAAGAATTATTGATAGGAATTATTTTTCATCACTCTATTAGCAACAGGAATATTTTTCATCACTAAATTAGCGATGGAAAATAACTTGATCAAGATGAAAAATAAACTTTCATCACTAATTTAAGAGTGAAAATTATTCCATCGCTTAATTATAAAATAATAATGAAAGTTAAAATTCATACGGATATTAATATCTATAGTTAATTTAATAAAAAAATATAAATCTAATCGTTAATATCGTCGCTATTTTGGTGTTTTATTGTGGTGTCCCCTCCGCCCTCACCTTCACCGATCTGGCCGTCACTTTCCGACGCTAGAACAGGACCGAATGTCGGTGGTGCCGCACAATTCCCCAGCCTGCGACTGTCTAGCTGATCGCTAATGTGCTTGCTTTTTTTTTTTTTTTTGATTTACAAGGGATATCCGGGCATTTGGCACCAACTAGTCGCTGATCGACCCTGCCTCACGGCCTTCAACTAGAATCCCCACCAACCAAGATAAATCAAGAGGATTCACTGGCACCTTGCTTACCGTGGGGCAAGGTGAAATATCACGCTGTGTGCATCTATGCACACACACAATTTGTTAGAAATTGAGGTTGATTTTGAAAGATTGGAACTCGGTAAATAAAAAACAATGCTTGTATTTATTTTTTTTTTAAAAAAACTGAAAATAAATAGAAGCGACCACAGTGGGAGTCGAACCCACGACCTTTTGATCCGAAGTCAAACGCGCTAATCCACTGCGCTATGCGGTCATTTGTCTACAATGACAAATTAAAAATAGAAATCATCTTATTACTCAACTCTGTTTCGTTCCTCCTACCG
>NW_027432775.1:0-4146 GCF_044706935.1 Curcuma longa
CCGCAAGCACGGACACTCTCTGTATCGTCTGCAAGCACGGACACACTGTCGTATCGTCCGCAAGCACGGACACCCTACGTATCGTCCGCAAGCACGGACACTCTCCGTATCGTCCGCAAGCACGGACACTCTACGCTTCCGTATCGTCCGCAAGCACGGACACTCTCCCATTGCCGAATCGTCCGCAAGCCCGGACCGTCTACATTGCCGAATCGTCCGCAAGCCCGGACCGTCTACATTGCCGAATCGTCCGCAAGCTCGGACCGTCTACATTGCCGAATCGTCCGCAAGCCCGGACCATCTCATTGCCGAATCGTCCGCAGGCCCCTGACCGTCTACACTTCCGAATCGTCCGCAAGCACGGACACTCTACACTTCCGAACCGGTCCGCGGCCCGGACACTCTGTCAGTCATTCGGTCATTCTGCTCAGTCAGTTGGCCACTTTGCTCAGTCATTCGGCCATGACCATTCGGCCATTCGGCCATGTCCACATTCGTCCATTCGGCCATTCGGCCACGTCCATTCGGCCATGTCCATTCGGCCATTCGGCCATTCGTCCATTCGGCCATGTCCATTCGGCCATTCGGCCACGTCCATTCGGCCATGTCCATTCGGCCATTCGGCCACGTCCATTCGGCCATTCGACCACGTCCATTCGGCCATTCGGCCACGTCCATTCGGCCATTCGGCCATGTCCATTCGGTCATTCGGTCATATCCTTCCAAGGCTTCTCAGCCATCCTTCCAGGCTTCTCAGCCATCCTTCCAGGCTCCTCAGCCATCCTTCCAGGCTCCTCAGCCATCCTTCTAGGCTCCTCAGCCATCCTTCCTAGGCTTCAAAGCCATCCTTCAATTCGGCAGCTCAGCCCTGCCACACAGCAGCTCAGCTCTGCTCATTCAGCCACAGCAGCTCAGCTCTGCCCATTCGGTCATTCGGCAGCTCAGCCCTACCACTCAGCAGCTCAGCCCTGCTCCTTCAATTCGGCAGCTCAGCCCTGCCACACAGCAGCTCAGCTCTGCTCATTCGGCCACAGCAGCTCAGCTCTGCCCATTCGGCCATTCGGCAGCACAGCTCTGCCCATTCGGCCATTCGGCAGCTTAGCCCTGCCACTTCAGCAGCTCAGCCCTGCTCCTTCAGCAGTACAGCCCTGCTCCTTCAGCAGCACAGCCCTGCTCTTTCAGTTCGGCAGCACAGCCCTGCTCCTTCAATTCGACAACTCAGCCCTGCCACACGGCAGCTCAGCTCTGCTCATTCGGCCACAACATTTAACTCCATAATCTCGTGTTTCAATTAATTACTTGGTCAGCATTTTCACCTGCCGATCAGGTTAATGAGATCAGACTCGAGCAAGAAATAAGTCTAGTCAATTCGACTCGCGCTCCCTTCGACTAGACTAAGGGGGGAGGCTTATGTTACGGCAGATATCCACAATGACGTCAGCATGAGCTCGAGTCTGATCCGGGTCTGACTTGAATCTCGCCCAGAGACCTGATAAACCCTGTACAAATCTCCCTTGGTCTGATAAGCCTTAGCCGAATCCCCACTCGGCCACACCCATCGCCGAATCCCCATTTGGCCGTAGCTTTAGCCGAATCCCCACTCGGCCACACTCATCACCGAATCCCCATTCGGCCGTAGCGTTAGTTGAATACCCATTCGGCCCTATCCCTTAGCCGAATCCCCACTCGGCCACATCCATCGCCGAATCCCCATTCGGCCGTAGCCTTAGCTGAATCCCCACTCGGCTACAGCCTCAGCCGAATCCTCATTCGGCCCTAGCCTTGCCAGACCACTCCGCAACACTCTGGCCCACCTCATCATGACCTCTGACAAGCCCACGCCCCATTTAATTAATGCTATCTCTTTGATGTCTGTACGCAGACGATTAACAAGGTGATACGTTTACGGCGATGGGACAGGGAACTCGATGGTTCCTGACATCTCATTAACCACGATGAGACACTCCTGAATGATGACGTGACACGTGCGCACGCTCATCCCTTACTTTAAAAGACCACTCCGTCGGACAGGTATGGGGGCTGGACTCTTACTCTCTTTACACGCTCAAGTTCCACTGTTCATCTTCTTCTCCCTCTTTCACCACTGTCCCTAACTTGAGCGTCGGAGTGGTCGCGCCGGAGCCACCTCCGGCCGTCCTACTGACGTTTGCTGTGCCTGCAGGTCCTGTGGCCCTCGAGCTTCTTCTTCTCCTGCTCTTCCTCCCCATCGGTTCCACCTCACGGCGAGCTGGGTCCGGTGACGTGTCTCGACGCACTTCTCAACCGGAACATATGCCATTGCTTTAACACTTACAAAAAGGATGCAGAGAAAACCCTAATGTTTTCTCATTGTAGTCTCTCTTGTGATTCCTGCTCCATAGCAACATTCTCTTTCTCTTCTGCCAATGGGCGGCTGAAGGAACCTAGGCAGCTACAATGAGGAAAGGACTAGTGTGAAATTGATATCCATAGGTTACTGAGATTATCACGAACAATATTTACAATAGTTAAAGATTATCTTTTCTCCTACTTCATTTTGAATTTATTGTTCAAATTGGTACCCAAATTTTGTGTCAACTTCTCACAGTCATGCCTGCTGAGGGGATCCCAGTTTTATCCTTGGAGGGTTGGGTTTTTGTCAATCTTGCACTAAAAGGGCCGAAATCACTCTTTATAATGATGCTAATCAGTCATCATTATTTGTTCTCTATACTGTGGATTGAGATTGTGTTGGCAAAGTCAAAGCAATGGTGGAGTTAAAAACAGACATCATCATTATAACTCTTATCATCACTACAAATTATGACATCGATTATGCAATAGAAATTTGAAACACAATCAACAACACAATGTAAAAATTGTCGGTTTACTTGGTTTGCAACCTCTAAGGATTGTTACATCGAAGATCTAGTCCTAATGAACAATCATCACTAACTTTTTCTTTCTTGGATACTTTTAGAAGGCGGAGAAGACTTTTACAACTTGTTTCTTACAATTAATACACAAAGAAACCAAACTACAAACACAAATGAAAGTAAAATAATTTCACTAATGAAAACTTTAATTTGAATACTTTCTTATTGCTTTGGATTTTCTCTTGATGGTATGAAAGTGCAGCAGCATTTCATCCCCAAATCTTCAAAAATCGACATCTTCAAACTTCCTCGAAAGCCTCTTTTATAGGGTTGCTATCGAATTAATTTTCGCTTATTAAGTAGACTGATTTTACCTATCAATGGACTACTCTATCAAATCTGACTATTGTATCTGTAGAACGATTCTTTACCATTCAGTTTGACAACTATCAATTGACTGCTAAAGCTCATCAATCAACTAATAGGCAACCACTTGAGTTTTCAATCGATTTTTTCACTGTTACAATGTCATCGGTCAATTACTTAAACTCATCAATCAATTGATAGGTAACAAGTCAAGTTTTCAATCGATTTCTGAACCTTCTGTTCATTGCTATAGCGTCAGCAGTAGATTGATCAAACTCATCAATCAACTGATACTGTAGCAAAATCTGAACCCTAATACTATAGCAACCCTAATTATTATAACAAAATTTAAAAAAACCTCAAACCCCAAATTCAAAGTTTAGAATAAAGTTATAAATGAACCGAACGTTTGTGAACAAGCTTGGTATTCGACTTGATAAGTATTTGTTTATGTTCATTCAATATACACAAGATCAATTAAATGCACAAGCTTGAACAACTCGTTAAACTAAACGAACAAGCTTGAATCTATATTTGTTCAGCTCGTTAATGTTCGCGAACAACATTCGTGAACAATATTCGTGAACAATGTTCGTGAACCATGTTCACCAACAAAACTCTTATCAACATGTTGAACCAAACTTAAGCTCATAAAAAAGAAACCAAGTCAAGCTTGAACAATCATTTCAACGACTTTGATTCATGTCAGCCTCGGCTTGGCTCAGCTTAGCTTGGTTACCTTATCAAACAAGCTTGAATACCACAAAGCTTGACTCAACTTAGCTCATTTACAACCCTAATTTAGAGTCCATTGGTCGATTGATACATCCTATCAATCGATTAATGCTCTTGTTTTAGTCTTACCAAAATTGAATTCTCGTCTTGTCTGGTATCTGATTGACCTTAACGTACAAGAACTTTCTTT
>NW_027432776.1:0-5033 GCF_044706935.1 Curcuma longa
TCTCAGCTCAGGATGGAGCCGGTACCTAGGGCAGAGAACAATTGGAGAGAAGGGGGCACAAGTAAAAACAAATTCTTCTATTGATTTACAAGAGGGAAGTAGGCACGAGAATTGCTCGTCTGCTCACTTCCAATTACAAGGGGACTTAAATAGAGAAGGAAAAGCCTTGAATAGGAAAAGATTAATCATCACATGCCGGGTGCTCATTGGGCCCCATCGTCACATATGAAGATTCTTTTCTTCTCCCCTAAGTCTTTCTTTCTTCTCTCCTAAGTCAAGACACCTACAAGTGGCGGGACAGCACTTACAAAAACTTAACAAAACAAGTGGCGGGACAGCGCCATAACAAAACCGTGGGCTCAATACCATGAACGCCACTGGTTTTACAAAACCAAGAATCCAAGTGGACCCCTGTTGAACAGTATGGCACATGGACGGCCACCTTTGGGTGCTTTTCAGGCACACTGTTCGACACGACAAAAGAAAAAGTGGGCACTTATACATCGGCCCGACACACACATGTGGATGCGCTGGGAATTCGAGTCCACCACGCTCCATTATTGACTCTGGTGTACAGCCTTCTGACGGCTGGCTGTACGGAGCCGTCGCTGGTTCTTGCCTGACGGACCAGCAACTCCGTCACCAATCTTCACGGCATCTGTCGCAGCCGCTTTCCGTTTCTTTTGCACAGGATTCGAACGGAAACGCCGTCTCCTCGGCCTTGTCGATTTGTGATTGACTTGGGCCGGACTTGCTTTCTGGGCCGCGATTGGATTTGCTGTAGGTGCCGAGATGGCTTTCTGAACAGTACAAGGCTCATGGGCCTGCTTCTGCTCGGTCACCTTCCTCTTCTCCTGGCGTCGCCTTACGCCGGAGCTATTCATCTTCCTCCGTCTTGTTGCTGCTGTGCAATCAAATTTCCATTTATGCTGACAAAAATATTCTTTGCGAGTCACCCTTACTTGTGGTCTCCATTCGGATACGCCTATCAAGTAGTCTTCAGGTTCTTCTTGTGTTATCATCAGGATATCAAACTTTTCCTTTCTTCTTATTTCTGGTATGGTAAACACCATTTCTCTGTATACTTCTTGATCAAAGGTTGCTAATTGGAATCTAGGATCTTTTATATTAAAAGGGGATGAGGAAGAAGAACTCAGATCTTCTTCTAGGATTTGCTGCTGCAACCTTCGTCTTTCTTTTTCTGCTGCAAGGTTAACTTTCTGTTCTTCTTGTAGCCTTAACTTTTTTAATTGGGGCATGAAACCTTCAAGAGCAGATGGTGCTTCTTCTGTCTCTATTGCCAGCTTATCTTCTTTTGGAAGGAGATATCTGTTAATGAATTCTTCTACAGGCATCTCTTGTTGTTTGCCAATCTCTTTTCTGAAATCTTTTGCCCTTCTAGTTCTTCTTTTGACTAATTCACTCAAATCTTCAAACTCAGGCTCTGGCTCTTCTTCTTCTCTTTGTTCAGGTACAGGAATTCCATCAGGCAAGGTTAATTCCAGTCCTTGCAAATTATCTTCTGCTGATTCCTTTAGAGTTGTGGAACCGAGGCCTTGTTCACCCTGATTAGTTTCATCAAGTTCCCCGACTTCATAAACATTAGGAAGAGCTATACGCACTACCAGCAGCTGTGCTATCCTGTCATTCATGTTAATAATAATGGGATCATTTGAGAGATTAAAGATAATGACCTTTATTTCTCCTCTGAAATCCGCATCAATTATTCCTCCGTTGACGAGAATACCCCTGATAGCTGAGCTTGGCCTTGGAGCAATGCGTCCATAAGTACCCCATGGTAGTTGAATGCAAATACCCGTTCTAAGTATCGCCTGTGTATAAGGTTGAATGCAAATACCCGTTCTAAGTATCGCCTGTGTATAAGGTGGTATAATTTGGTCTTCTAGGACATATAAATCATATCCAGCGGCTCCCATAGTCTTTCTATTTGGTAACTTGGCATCCGGGTGAACCCTTTTGACATAAAGATGTTCCAGACCGTCTTCATCTTCAATCATCATTACTTCAAATTCTTCAGAACCCCCATAATAATTGTCCTCGTTTTCAGAAATTGAGTATATGTCAGATAAATCTGATTCATTCATACCAACTGACACCATATCATAACCTTCATCTAGGTGTAGGGATTCAAGGACAGAGACTCTATGCATTAGTTTCTTGGGGTTCTTACACTCTGAGGCATAGTGCCCCTCTTCCCCACATGCGTAACACCTACAGTTTTTCTTTATAAGATTTAGGTGTTTTTGTTTGGCAATTCTAACATGGGATTGGTGAGGTTTTCCCTTGTAAGTGGTACTTTTTCTAGCTCCATACCTCCTAGACCCCTTACCATATACACCGTGAACAGGTGTTTTTCCACACAAGTTCATTTTTTTTAACTTACTTTGGAAAAGGGCTTCCTGACACATTTCTTTAATGTAGTTACGGGTGAATGCTATACGCCCAGTAACTCCAATAGTGTTGGTAGGGTATTTGGCTTTGAAGGCTTTCTCTATCCTGTCCCCTAAAGGTCTAGGTAATTTAGTGAAAAACTCAGCGGACAACTCCTCTGATGCCCACATTCGACCACTTTTAGATGCTAAATGAAAGTAATCAACAGTATACCTGTGAATTGCGGTATCTGTCATTTCTGTGCATACCAATGATTTAAGTGTTTTATATGCAGCTTCTTGTTCATTTGTTGTTCCCATTTGAGGATTTTCCAGGAAAAATATAATCCTTATCTGGTTAAGGACATTTTGAGTTCCATTTGCCCCAAGGGCTTGCGCCTTCATCTGGTCATACTCTCCTGTGTATTTCATACGCCAGGTGACAAAAACCTTTTTCTCTGCTTCCCCCAGAAGATTCTCAATATACAACAGTTTATCTTCTGCATTTTCAAAAGGTTTGTCAGATAAATGTAATAGCACGGAACTTTCCCACCTGTCATATACTTTGGAATCAAAATCCTCAGGCATCACAAATATAGATCCTCTGCTGGTATTGGCTGATGGTAGTTGATACATTTCCTCAGGCATCACAAATATAGATCCTCTGCTGGTATTGGCTGATGGTAGTTGATACATTTCTGAACTATTGTTCCAATTCCATCGTCTAGGCCTTGCTGATGGTAGCGGTGAATCAGCTCCCATCCATCCCGTGGCATTTCCTGCTGGAGCATATGCAGGAATATTCATCTCCACGTCATCTGGTGGCCTGTATGCACTTATAGCAGACTCATTAGTTGATAAAACATTTTCAACATTAGCTGCTGCAGTGATAATCTCCTCAATTTTCTGTAATTCCGGATAATCATCCAGATTATTAACTTCATATTCTTCTTCATCTTCAGCCTCATAGTCATCTAACTGTAAGTTAGTCATAAAATCTGAAATAATTTCATCTGTTTCTGAAAATTCCAAAAATTCATCATCACCTGAACATCCCACCATGTCTTCAAGAAGAGAAGATTCTTCGAAGGCTGCGGGGTAATCATAAACAGAGTCGTCTTGGAAAAGATAATGCTCACTCATAAAATGTGAAATGGGAGATGTGAGAACGTAATAAAAAAAGATTTAATTAAAAATAAAGGGATAATTAATTGCATATTCATGAAATGTGTAATAAAAGATTATATATATTCCGGTAAGGTTCAAAATTAAAGTTAAACAAGAAAGAGGAACACACACTTTGATAAAGGATGACACGTTCGTAAGAAATCCGCAATCACCGTCGCGACAAAAAGTGTGCATCAAATCTGAATCAAGATCTCCATGTTTCACGTCGACCAGATTCTGATTCTAGGTTGTAATTAAATGATCACAAGCATGAATCATTTGAGTACTCCTTATTAGTTTAATTTATTTATAATAATTTTTGATCGGTGGAAAGTTTTCATGTGATCGAATCGATTATTTTCAGAAATAGTTGAGATTAATTAAGATTTATTATTTTTTATTCATAACAATTTTAACTCTAGGAATAATTGTACCTGCGGGTAAATATTATGCACGCCGCAAGAAGAATTAATCGTCACCATCATCAACTTGGATCAATCTTTCCGTGGGACCTGGTGTGATCTATTAGGGCTGGTGCCCATTTAGATATGAGTTGATAGATGGATACGGTTCCACGTCAGAATTGCAGAAAAGCTGGTTCCAGAAAGCATCTGCTGGAATAAGTTAATAAGAGTCTGTCCTCCTGGAAGTGGGCACAGTAGCCAGCAGTTATCTAAGGTGCGGTGGTTGGGAGTCGTTATATACACACACACAATACGTTATGCATTTGTCTGTGAAGATTTTGAATGTTCGGATCATTTCCGAACGTTTGAAATAAAAAAATATTATTTTATTTATGATTAAATTATTTAAAAAATTTTTTAGTGTTTAAAGATTAGATTATAATATTAAATATAAAAAATTCTAAAATAAAAAAATTTAGATGTTTACGAAATGTACTGAGTTATTATTTCATATTTTTTATTCAGTACATCTCATGTGTAATTAAATTTTTTTATTTTAAATTTTTTTATATTTAATATTATAACTTAATCTCTAAATATAAAAATATAATTTTAAATAATTTAATCATAAATAAATAATAAATAATAAATAATAATTCATAAGCATACAAAAATTTATTTATTACGGGTTGTGTGTGTATATATATATATATAATATTAATTTTTTTAAATTTATTCTTTTTAATTTTTTTAAAGATTTAAAATTTAATGTTAAAAAAATGAAAATTAAAAAAAAAAACATAGCTCATGCGAGACCTCTACATGTATTAACTGTAGTAATTCTACTATTGTCCCCGAGATAATAGTGCAACGGTGGGATTATCCGGGTTGTGACCCAGGGATCCGCGGTTCGATCAGCTACGACGTATTTGCAAGAATTTTCTTGCAAATGGAGAACGCAATCAAAGGATGTTGAGCATCTGGATTGACTGCCGTATGCACTTTCTGATTTATCTTGGTGATCGGTGGGAAACTTTCATGGGACCTACTGAGATTTATCATTTTTTTTTAT